>NC_090651.1:107167920-107467920 GCF_040937935.1 Hyperolius riggenbachi
TCTTTTTCCACAACTTCATTTCTAGTTATTAATGGACTGCATGCAATCTCTTGTCTTAAAGAGACACTGAAGCGAAAAAAAATGATGATATTATGATTTGTATGTGTAGCACAGCTAAGAAATAAAACATTAAGATCAGATACATCAGTGTAATTGTTTCCAGTACAGGAAGAGTTGAGAAACTCCAGTTGTTATCTCTATGCAAACAAGCCATTAAGCTCTCCGACTAAGTTAGTGGTGGAGAGGGCTGTTATCTGACTTTTATTATCTCAACTGTTCCTGCACTATTTAAGTTTCCTCTGCTAGAGGAGAGGTCATTACTTCACAGACTGCTCTGAAAGACTCATTTTGAATGCTGAGTGTTGTGTAATGTGCAAATATTATAGAATGATGCAATGTTAGAAAAAACACTATATACCTGAAAATAAAAGTATGAGAATATTTTCTTTGCTGCTAATCTTCTAGTAATTATATTCATAGTACACAACCAATTCACTATATCATATTTTTTTTTTCGCTTCAGTGTCTCTTTCAGTTTGCCATAAGCTTATTGATGACCACCAGATTTGACCATCACATACTGTATATACCTGATTAAAATCTGATTATAGCATGAAATCTATAAAAATCTGTGGAGCGCCAACCACCTGTTTGGTCTCCTGATCTCCCACATGTAAAATGTGCTATCCTTGGACCATGCAGAGTGTTGGCAGAAGAGCTGTCCATTGGCATGTTTCTCCTGTGTCCTTGCTCCACTGCTGCTGGGCACCTGTACCCTGTAACTTAGTTAACTCAGTGGCACATACTTTACGTGACCATGTACACGGCATCTAGTCAAAGGGTAAAGGTGCACTAGTGGAAATAGAGAGAAGACACAAGACCCAGGAGTAGTGTGCCAGCAGATAGGTGAGTGTGAGCTCCACTGCAACACTTGTCATGGGTCCAGGAAGAGCACATTTCTACAGGGGGAGACTGGTGGTGGCCAGTAGACTGTCATCCCAAAATCAAACACGGCTATCACTGCGCACCTGACCACCACCTTTCAAAAGAGATCTTCCTAGCCTGTGTGATCAATAGCTTCTATTGATTCATTTTGGACTGGGAACAAAGAAAATTACGATCAGACGGCCACATTGCGGCATCGATCTTTGGCAGATTCGATCTTAATGATCAAATCTGCTGGGAAAATTGAAATAGTGTACGGGCATCTTTAGTAATTCTAATTTGTTTTATCTATTAGGTGGCTGATAAGCTCTCAGAGACTGAATATGTAAATAATCTTGTAAATAATCTTTATAAGCAGAGGCGCATGCGCGACATCACGGAGATGGCAGCCTAGGCTCTGAGCTCCAGCCCACCGCTCCTTCAGAAGAGCCGTTCTCCGCTTCCCTACGCTGCAGATCCGCACGGCTCAAGCCGGACCAGACACCCCATGGTCTCCTGTACCTGATGGCCACTAAGGGACAATCCAAAACGCCACAGGCTCCAGGCACGATGGATCGCTTTCTCCGCCCTGCGAACAAACAAGATGGCGCCGATCAGCTAGACCACGCTGACAACTCCCCACAGGCCAGTATAAGCCCGGGCACTGCTCCGATCACCGCTGCTTTCCTAGAGTCCACTCTAGACAGACACTGTAAGGCCATACATGACTCTCTACAAAACCTATCTCTCCGCACTAAAATACATTAAGGCCGACATAACAAGCCTGGGGGAGCGCACCAGCACCCTGGAGGATAAAGCAATCCCTTTCTCTCAGAAACAGTCCGCCATTGAGGATGAACAGACCATAATACAGTCAGACCTTAAAGCAATTCGCACTACACAGGAGGACTTTGAGAACAGGGAAAGAAGGCAGAATCTGAGGGTAAAAGGGGTCTCCATGTCAGTTAAACCTGAACAGATCAAGCCACACTTAATGGAACTATTCAAATCACTTGTGACAGACTTTCCAGATGAGTTATGGCACATGGACAGAGCTCACAGATCTCTAGGAGAGCGTCAGCCTCACAATCAGAGGCCCAAGGACATTATGGTCCGGATGCACTATTATGAAGCTAAAGAGGCCCTGATACAAGCATTGCGCAAAGTTCCCTCTCTCACTTTTAAGGGAGATGAGATTCACATTTATAATGACTTATCTCTTATCACCCTGGCAAAACGCAGAGCTCTGAAACCGGTCACACAGCTCCTACGAGAGGCCGCCATCCCCTACAAATGGGGCTTCCCCTTTCGTCTCACTGTTAACCGCCAGAGGCTGACCTTCACCCTAACAGATATTGATGATGCCCCCTCTTTCTTAAGCAGATGGGACTCAAACTCCCAACTTTACAGGTGGCTCAAAACCCCAGATCTCCTTCCACTTCTTCACCCCCCAGGAAGGCACGTCATATCTCGGACTGGACTCGCGTCCCTGTACGAAGCCTCACATACACCCAAATCCAAGATGATATGGAAACCTTGCCCAGCTGAACTCTTTATTATACCCCCTTTACTCTCCAACAGAGGGATCCTCCACTTATCACAGCAGCTTCTGAGGCTCTAACATGGTAGTCTGAACCTACCACTACCCTACCCATAACCACATTGCTGCTCCCGGCTTTCAAAGATATGGACACTGGGACTCCGGTCCCTGGGCTGCCCCCCCCCCTCCCCCCAGGACTTCCACATGCACCTCAGGAGGATTGCCTTTGGGCTTGTCTGGCTATTTTGGAGCCTGGCAACCCCGAAAGCTTCCTCACCCAGGCAGCCTTTCCTAGCTGCCGCTACCTATGGCCACTTATTTTTCAGTGGCATAAGCTCCCTACCTCCCTATCAACCAACATTTCTCTCTATCGATATGTTCTTACCGCTGTAATGGAAGTATGTTTAGTTATGGTTCATATTTTTTATTTTTCTTGTTTACTATGAGTCACGATGGTCAGATCCTGCTACATATACTCTAATTATGTTTCCTATTGCTATAGATTATGGTTAAGTTATTGACACTAAATGCAAAGGGCCTAAATATATCTCAGAAAAGACTATCCTTACTAAAAGATCTTAAAAGATTGGACATAGATATTGCTATGCTCCAGGAAACTCACCTCCGACATCAAGACCCCATCAGACTTGGAGACAAGCTCTATTCTAAGGTATATTGGCTTCCGCTCCTACTAAACGGGCAGGGGTTGCTACTATGTTCAGATCAAATCTACCCCTCCAGATCACTAGATCCATATGTGACCCAGGTGGTCATTACCTTATACTTATTGGATCTCTAGCAGGCAAACCTATTACTTTGGCAAACGTATATATCCCCAATAAGGAGCAAACTTCTTACTTATCCTCCTTTCTGGATAAACTTCAAAAATTAAAAAATGGCATGCTAATACTGGGGGGAGATTTTAATCTGGCATTCTCAGCTGTTAACGACAGAAGCTCTGTCAAAAATTCCTCCTCACAAGGTAACCATGACCGCAATTCCCGTAAGTTCAGAGCACTTATGAGAAAACATACTTTATTAGATTTGTGGTGAATCTCCAATCCTAAATCTATTGAATACACTTTTTTCTCCCCCCCCATGCCTCTCACTCTCGTCTGGACTATTTCTTTGCCAACCCCACCCTACTACCCTTATTAGACAAATCAGAAATACTGCCAATGGCTTGGTCAGACCACCAGAGTGTTATACTACAGCTAAATTGGTTACGCAGACCCCATAAGCCTTTAAATTGGAGACTTGAGGCCCTTATACGAAATAAACCCTTTGCTAAAGAGCTTAGTGAGGAACTGTGGTCATTTTTTAACATAAATAGTACTACTGTATGTTCCCATGGCATCTTGTGGGAATTACATAAAGCATTTATACGGGGATTGTTTATTGCCGAAGGTTCCAGGAGGAAAAGACTCTCCTCTCAAAAACTCCTTACCCTCCACACCAATCTAACCAAGGCTCAATCAACCTATAAAACATCACCCACACAGGAACACTTTACTACAGTACAAAACTTAAAATTAGAAATACGTTCCCTACAAACCCTCCAACTCGAGAAGAGGTGGTCTAGACAGCTTTTTTTCGAGAGGGGAAACAAACCTCACACCATATTAGCCCGAAAACTGAACCCCAAATCCTCCCAGCAACTGATTTACTCCATGAAAGACTCAGAGGGTATAGTACACTACGACCCACAGAAAATTGCTCAGATTTTTTCTGATTACTACTCCCAATTGTATAGCTTACCAGACCTATCCAAGAAACCCTCCTTCTTTCCTAAACTTGATGCATTCCTCTCTCAACTCAACCTCCCAACCCTTACAGAGGATCAACTTACCCTACTCAATGCCCCAATTTCAGACACTGAAATCCTTGAAGTCCTAAAGCTTCTTCCCTCCTCTAAAAGTCCTGGACCAGACGGCCTCCCCTACTCATACTATAAAACATTTAAAACTTAATTAATCCCACACTTAGTCAAACTGGCGAACAATATACTCCAAGGAGACCAACCCCCCTCCACCATTTTAGCCTCTCTACTCACAGTAATACCTAAAGAAGAGAAAGATTCCCAACTCCCTCAAAGCTACCGACCCATCTTTCTTCTAAATTCAGATCTGAAAATTATAACAAAGGTTATGGCTAATCGCCTAAATCCTATCCTAACTACGCTGATTAACAACGACCAAGTGGGATTTATTCTAGGGCGCCAAGCTGGGGATAATACCAGAAAAGCTATAAATCTTATTTCACTCATGAGTCAAAGTGGGAGGCCTTCTCTGCTCCTAAGTTTGGATGCAGAGAAGGCCTTTGATAGACTATCTTGGCCTTTTCTATTCAGGGTATTGGAACACCAAGGTTTTAGGGGACCCTTCCTTACCTTACTTAAATATCTATACTCTACCCCATCCACTTCAATCAAACTTCCTTTTGCCCCCATACAACCCCTTCTAATACAGAATGGCACCCGTCAAGGATGTGCCCTCTCCCCCCTATTATTTGCCATAAGCATCAAACCTTTAGCCTCAGCAATCAGACTGAATCCAAATATACATGGGGTCCACCAAGGCAGCCATGAACACAAGATATCTTTATTTGCGGACGATGTCCTACTTACAATCACACAACCTCTTATCTCTCTCCCGACACTACACTCCACTATAAAAGAATATGAATCTTTCTCAGGTTTTAAACTAAATCAGGACAAGAACCACAAGCACCCCAGAGTTCATAAGTCAATCCTTCTATCCCCACGAGAATCGGGAGGACTGGGTGTTCCCCACTTGAAATTTTACTACCAAGCTACTCATTTCAGACAGCTAACTGAATGGACTAGTCCAAGAGTATATACCAAATGGGGCCTAATAGAAGCCAAAAGTATCCTACCAACCTCCTTAGCTTCACTTATTTGGTCAACATCCCCCCCAAACCCCCCCCCCCCCTCCACCAATACACTACCCACCATATCCTTCTCTACTCATATATAGAGGAACACTGTAATAGCTGCCCGTCTTAGATCCACTCCTTCCCCGCTCTTCCCAATACTGGGAAATCCGTCTTTTCCTCCTGGAACCTCAAAACAATTTATGGCTCACTGGTTCAACCTAGGCTATTTTAACCTTAAAGATTGGATTAACCAACTGACGGGTAAAATTTGGGATAAAACAACACTAGAAGAAAGGATTTTGTTTTCTCCTCAAATATACCTAGAATACTACCAGATCAAACACTTTCTCCAACGAACTACTAAAGGGGCTACTGTAACTCCCTCCTGGACACAATTTGAACTTCTATGCGACTTTAGAGGACACCAAAAGGGTCTGATATCACAAATGTATTCCCTTTTACATACCAAATCAAACTCACTCACCCCCTCCCATCCTTATATGACCAAATGGGAATCTACCTTATCCACCTCTATTACCTAAGAGGATTGGATGGACATATGGGAGAACGCTAAACATAGTTCTATATGTGTACAGATAAAAGAAAATATATATAAGATCCTCTATCATTGGTATTTAACCCCAGATAGACTCTCCAGAATATATAATGGACCTTCTGATTTATGCTGGAGAGGGTGTGGACACAAAGGCACCCTTGCCCATATTTTTTGGTTCTGCCCTCTAATCAATACACTATGGACAGACACCCAATCTCTGATACTCTCCGTCACTGATATTCCACTTCCTCATGACCCCCTTTATATGTTATTGGGAAATACCCTATCTGGTGTTCCCTCACACTCAATGCAATTAATTACCCACATATTGACAGCCACCAGACTCTCCATAGCAGCTGCATGGAAACAGATAGCCCCACCTACAATTTCAGAGGTAAAAACCAAAATTACATGGTATAAAACTATGGAAAAAATTACAGCTACTCTGAGGATAGATTCCACAAGGTCTAGGATCCATGGACTTTTAATTCCTCAGACTACATACCTCCTTGAAAAGGGACACCGGTCATTCATCCCTCCCTGAAACTGATCAGAACTCTAACTACCAAAATCTATACTCTATGCCCCTCCAAGGGATTCGTTTTATTCACTCTTTTTTAGGCCCTCCCTCCCTTTTAACTTCAAATAGCCTTAACCTCCTCTGAGATAACATCTAAAGCTGTTATACAGGTTCCCTGACCATCGTGACTCACTTAGACCTGTTGTTCATTAGTTCCTTAATCTTGTTCTTTTATTCTGTGTTTTTTTTACTGGTTGACCATTAACTATAGACATAATCTACCTCCCCTTATTCCTTCCCCATATCCCCTCTCCCACCTCACCCCCCCTCCCCAACCACTCCCCCTTCCCCAACCACTCCCCCTTCCCTTCTCCTCCCTATGCAACTCTGTCTACTCCCTCAAGACTATCATTTCACTACTAGTGGGCACCCACTATCAGAATCAGAATCAGAATCCTTTTATTTCGCCAAGCACGACTGGGTCATGCCCGGAATTGGTTTTAGCAACAAAACAGGCAACAAAACAGGCACAGAAAAATTTGGCAATAGCATTGAATTGCAGCAGTAGAAAGACAGTGAGAAAAGGACAGTGCGAGATAAAGGCAGACATTGCCTTGGTAGCCGTAACAGTAACAGTGCAAAGAGAAACAAAAAGAGGAGTAACAATGAAGGACAGAAAGAACAGACTTTTACATAGAGTTAAAATAACACTTTCAGTAACATGGGCTCAGCAGCTAGAAAGAAAAGATGCAACCTTGGGGAGGGAGGGCTTAGTTGGAGTTTAAGAGTCTCACCGCTGTGGGGAAGAAAGTGTCTCTGTGTCTCGTTGTTTTGGTGTGGATTGCACGAAACCTCCGGCCCGATGGTAGCCATGTAAAGAAACGATGACCTGGATGTGATGGATCATTGGCGATCTTCTTTGCTCTGGAGCCCATCCTGGAGTTGTGAATGAGCTCCAGTGGGGGGAGGGGCTTTCCAATTATTTTCTCCGCTGTTCTGATGACCCTCTGTAGTTTGTATCTGTCGTCGGCCGAGGCACCAGTATACCAGACGAGGATGGAGGAGCAGAGGACCGACTCGATAGTGGCAGAGTAGAAGGACTTAAGAAGTTCTTGGGCCATGCCGAACTTCTTTAATTGACGCAGGAAGAACAGCCTCTGCTGGGCCTTCTTTTGGGTTAAGATAGTGTTCGCCTTCCAGTTCAGGTCGTCTGAGATTGTTGTGCCCAGGAGGCGAACGTTGGGTACTCTTTCAACTTCGGATGCATCTATGTAGATCGGGCCGGGGCTGGTGCTCTGCCTTCTGAAGTCAATGAGCATCTCAACAGTTTTGGTAGTGTTGAGAACCAGCTTGTTCTCCTGGCACCAGTGGCAGATCCTGTCCACCTCCTGCCTGTAAGCCCGCTCGTCGTTTTTGTTAATGAGGCCAACAATGGTGGTATCGTCGGCGAATTTGATTACCTTAACGGAGTTGGTCATGGATATACAATTGTTAGTATAGAGCGAGAACAGGAAAGGTGACAGGACACAACCTTGAGGGGCTCCAGTGTTAGTGGTTCTTGGCCTGGACGAGATGTTGCCCAGCTTTACAATTTGGGACCTGCCCGTTAGGAAGTCCATGATCCAGCAGCGAAGGGTGGGGTGAACATCAAGGTCTACAAGGTTGTTATGCAGTATCCGGGGGCTAATGCTATTGAAGGCCGAGCTGAAGTCCAGAAGGAGCATTATGGCATATGAGTCTGGTCTGTCCACAATTAGGTACACTTATGTGTGATTGGATAAATGTACGAGTCACATGAAGACTGGCTGAAGATCCTGTTATCTTATGGTCGTTTGACCACTGAATCTGAAAATTTGTATTATCTGCCTACTAGCTGTCATTCTCTTCACGGTCTTTGTGTACCATTATGAGTGTTCAATAAAAAAAACAGTGTTACAAAAAAAATAAAAATAATAATAATCTTTATAAGCAATACTGTATGCCAGTGATCCAGTGGGAAAATGAAATCCTTGGACTTTGGAGAGGATTTAGGGCTCTCACAGACTAACTTTAGCTGAGCTCTGCTTATGCCTATAGAATTGTGACTATGAAATTTAGATCTGTTTATTGTATTTAAAACATGTAGTATTTACTTTTTATGAAATAAGAGGAAGAAAAAAATGACACCGTCTCTTCACATACACTGAGCTTGTACAAATTCGTTGACTCCACTCATTGTTCTACAGTAAGATAAATAGTAATGAGCACAAATTTCGCTTAATCATAATTTTGCACCAAAATTTGCAATTACAATGCAAAAATCATAATGCAAAATTTCAAGAAAAATCATAGTTAAGTTTGTTAGTAACCATTATCGGAAATTTCACAATTAGGTACACTTATGTGTGATTGTGCGTAATCAGGGCCGGCCTTAGATTATACAGCGCCCTGAGCGGACCCAGATTTTGGTGCCCCCCCATTCATCCTTTTCATGCACACACACACGCGCACGCACGCATGCATGCACACACGCACGCACACACACACACAGACCCATATGCAATTCACCTTTTCTCCTGAGTTATCTCCTAATCTCCTAGGGGATAATTTTCATCTTCGCTTTAAAATAACTTTTCAGCATTTTACAATTGAAAAAGTACTTCAGAGTTGGTGAAAAAGTGCTATCAAAATCCCCCTCATTAGTATATAGTCAGATACCCATTTTAGTGTATCAAGGTAGATATTCCCCCTTTAAGTGTATATAGGCAGATCCCCCCTTTAGTGTATATAGACAGATCCACTTTTAGTGTATATAGGCTAGGCAGATAGTCTATATAGGCAGATCCCCCAATCCTTTAGTGTATATAGGCAAATCCCCCTTCTTTTAGTGTATATATAGGCAGATCCAGCTTTTAGTGTACTGTATATAGGCTACACTGATGGCACTCCACCTGTGACAAAACTGCAAATCCCATCATGCCTCTGCCAATGCATCATGGGTTAGCCATCACTGGGCTAGGCAGATAAATAGTGTATATAGGCAGAGCCCCTTTAGTACATATATTATATATATATATATATATATATATATATATATATATATATATATATATATATATATATATGCACCCCTGACTGCCCCCCCCCCTTTCCCCAAACGGGAGGTAGTTGGGAAACTTGACTTGTCCACTGTGTAGCTGGGGACAAAAGATGGCCAGGACTCAGAAGTGACAAGTTTCTGATTTGAGGCAGCGCAGCTCCCACTGAAGAAGGTTGAGCCATCCAATCATACATCCCCTGTGAGCGAGGGGCGGCACTACTGGCACGCACGGCTCATACACACCCCGCAAGAGGCAGCAGCAGGTTCCTGGAGTCTTCTCCCCCATAACCCTTAGCGGGACCAGAGGCGCAGATGTAGAGCTACTCGCAGCAGCCACAGGCGGACTCGGAGCCCGCAGCCAGGTTGTAATGCAGCCAGGGCCAGTCCAGAGTAGATGAATGCACGTGCGCCCCCCAGGAAGCCGGCACCCTGAGCGACCGCTCTGGTCACTCAGGTCAAAGGCCGGCCATGTGCGTAATTTTGTGCCAAATTTAATGGTTAATAGAAAAGTCCCCAAACATGTCCCCATACATGCTTTTGTCATTAAAATTGCTACGTCTGTTACGGGAAATAGTGGAAAAATGGCAACAAAAAAAAAACCTTTCAGTTTTTGAAAAAAAAATTATTTAACATTTCAAAGAAAAAATGTTTTTGTGCCATTCCACAGAGTTTCAAAACTCTTATTCCTTTGAATTTCTTTCTCAAAAACTACAAGGTCTCCCCTTTTTTTTTTTTTTTTTTTTTTTTTTACTTCTACCCACTTTTCCCTTTATGGAACATAGTCATTTTGGGGACTATAGCATGTTTGAAGGATTTGCTATTAACCATTAAAGTCTGCATAAAATTATGCGCAATTACGAGAAATTATGAATGGATTACACAAAATCTATTGAATTTCCAAATAGTAATTATGTGTGGCCGCATTTGCGAAATTTTACGCCAAATTTCACGTAATGGTAATTACCAAATTACTATCATCCCTAAAAGTAACTATTTAATTGTCAAAATATACATATCCTCACTAATTTCCAGATACAAACCCAATCTCAATCTCAGATCTGCACATGATCTTCTGTTGTCCTCCTCTAGAATTACCTCCTCACATTCACGTTTACAAGATTTTGCACGCGCTCCACCCCTCCTCTGGAATGTCCTCCCACAACACATCTGTCACTCGCCAACCTTTGTTACCTTTAACGGTCTCTAAAAACTCATTTGTTCCGACAAGCATATGCGCGACCTTAAGCCACTTCCCTTTGTCTTAAAGTGGTTTAAAACCCTGACATAATATTCAATAAAAACATGTTTACCTACTTTTTATATGTCATACGGTTATCATATTTGCATTTGTGCATAAGTATTATTATTCATTTAGAAGTTATTGGTTTCTAAAAGTACAGTTTTTTGCTTTGTGAGCTGACTTTGCATTTTATTAATAACTGGTTTTATTTGTTGCTGTTTTTCAGGGGAGACAAGCTTTCAGTATCTCTGTCTCCAGCAGCTCCTGCACAGTCAGAGAATGTGTCACATTCCTCACTTGTATGCTGTAAATAATGTTTTAGAGCAAAGTTGAAATGCAGGGTTATATTCCACTTTAAAGGGAACCTGAAGCGCGTAAAATTATTTAAAATAAACACATGATGTAGCTGAAAATGAATATTACATACTAACCTCACTGTCAGTTCCTCTCAGAAGCTCACCATTTTTTTCTTACAATGATCTCATCCAGTTCTGACAATATTTTGTTAGAACTGAAATATACCAGTTGCTGTCAGTTATATATCAGTAGCTGTCAGTTACAACTGATGTGCCAGGTAATGTCCATGTTTCCCTATGGTTCATGTGGGTGATATTACAGTTTAACAGTGTGCTGACCAGGAAGCTGTTATGGGGTAATGGCCATTTTTAAAATGGAGGATGGAAAATTCCATTAATCACGGTGGACACATGGGATGCAGGAGAGGGGAAAGAGATTGATAAGTAGACTACACAGGAGGTAAGTATGACTTGTGTATAGTTATTTTGACTTTTTATTTTCAGTTCAGGTTCTCTTTAAGACCAAATTGCACTCCTACTAGGTATCCTAAAACACACTGCCTCTATATATTTGTTGTATACTAACCCTCCTCTTGTTTCCCCCCATTCCCCTTAGATTGTAAGCTCGCAAAGGCAGGGCTCTCTGCACTTGTGTGTCTTGGAAATCATTATACATTTTATGCATCATGTTACTTTTATCACTGTCATTACCAATTCTGTATTTTGTACTCTGTTTTTGTATATTTTTTGTATTTTTTCACTAATTTCGTATCTTGTATATTGGTGTACTGTACACAATTGTCTGTATTATTATTATGTACCCCATGTTTCTTTCTTACTTTGTACAGCGCCACAGAATATGTTGGCGCTTTATAATCAATAATAATAATAATAAAATAACTTGAGCTCATCTATCACTATGTTTCACTAATAGTAAATATAGCATTTTAAATCTGAAACTCATGTTTATAAATCTCTGTTTGTCATTCAGCATTATGGGTCATTTAGTACAATTTCCCATTACATGCTGCATTTGTGTTCTTTCTTTATTATTCCCCCATGGAAGTGTCTCTGTGTCTTCTGGCTAAATATGGATATCTCACCTTATTTGCGATGCTTGTGATGAATGACTTGATATCCAGGTTGGTGGGGCAGCTCTTTTGACAAGGAGCATCTGCACATTTCAGGCATCTGAAAGATAAGAGGCAGTGATAAATCTTATGCCGTATGAAGCATTGTCTCTTGTAGAAAAAGTATGAAGCCATCATTGCTGAGAGGTTGTGAACTCAACAACTGAATTACATGAACCAAATTAGATTGTATATAAAGATCAATAATGTCCATCACATCCCCAGATACAACTAAATCTTGTAAAATAACAATGTTTGCAGAAGAGAATGTTATAGAATGTCATCATCCTGGAGAGAGACTTTCTGCAAACATTTAGGCACTTGGCATAGGTTATATTCTTATTTTATTTTGTTCAGAAGTTTTATCCTCTTTAAAATTATACCAAGTGCACTTTCGTTAAAGAAGAAGGCTGCTGTGCAAAGTCAGCTGCTTGCTTTACCTCTCAGAAGGACACCAATGACAAGAGCTCCCCATATCCTTCTGAAACAAAACACTGTTTTGGCTGGCTGTATTTTTCCTAGTCTGATGCTTCCAGAAGCAATCCCTGTGTATCCAATTATGCAGAATATGGGTAAGCAGAGCTAAAGTAAAAAGCTGCAAAGTGCACCTTCTTCCCCAATATACAGCTGTGGGCAGTGGAGTAACTACCGCCTTTCAAAACCACTGCGACCACAGGGGCCTGGGCTCTTAGGGGCCCTGTCGAAACACAGCATTGGCCACTTACATGAGCTCAAGCAGGTCCATGCACCTTCAAATGAACAAAACAAGTTTGACTGGCTGTTCATACATAGGCAGTGCAGCCTCTCATGCTAGATTAAAGGTGTGCTCTCACAAATTGAAAATGTCAAAATATTCAGGAGTGGTATGTTAAATGTTTTCTGTAACATGCGTGCAACACTATGCCCACATCGTGCATATTACAGTACAACTGCATTTTAGATATATAGATAAGCTTAGAGAGATTTTCACACAAATTTCTACAGGGTCTGTGCTAAACCAGTTGATGATGTAGAGGGCAAAACGTGTCCAAAATTTAGAATAACCTATTTTGGGTAAACTAAAATTTATTAAAAGGCAAAGCCACCCATTTGACTGATTCTGAGTAGATGTAGCACTTTCAAGCCACCGGCAAGCAAGAAAATAATAAGAATCTGAATAATTATAATTTGGACTTTCACCTACTTTTTGTTACTTTTCAATTGAAGAATGCTCAAAAGTTACTTTAAACAGAAGATTTTAAAATTATCTCCTAGGAGAAAACTTTGGAGGAAAGGTGAACTGAATATGGGCAATTTGGCATAAGAAAACATATTTGAAAGAAAGTTCTTATTTTTGCAAAAATGTGGATTTCACAAGAGTCCATTATGCTTTTTGTGAAAATATAGAGTCAAGGTGAAGATGTAAACTGAGGTAATCTCTTTACCCCAGGGCCTACTGTCACAAGTGGGAAGGAAGTCACATCCACCTCCTGAAGACCCCAGGTGAGGATGAGCAGCCAATCCATGACACTGTCAATCATTTCAGAAAAAGTGTTTTACATACATACTTAAATGTAGTAAATGAGTTGGCACAGAAGGCTCACCTACTGGGTGAACCCTGCACTAGAGTTGGGCCGAACCTCCGATTTTAGGTTCGCGAACCTGGTTCGCGAACTTCCGCGGAAGGTTCGGTTCGCGTTAAAGTTCGCGAACCGCAATAGACTTCAATGGGGATGCGAACTTTGAAAAAAAAAAATAATTATGCTGGCCACAAAAGTGATGGAAAAGATGTTTCAAGGGGTCTAACACCTGGAGGGGGGCATGGCGGAGTGGGATACATGCCAAAAGTCCCGGGGAAAATCTGGATTTGACGCAAAGCAGCGTTTTAAGGGCAGAAATCACATTGAATGCTAAATGACAGGCCTAAAGTGCTTTAAAACATCTTGCATGTGTATACATCAATCAGGTAGTGTAATTAAGGTACTGCTTCACACTGACACACCAAACTCACTGTGTAACGCACCGCAAACAGCTGTTTGTGTAGTGACGGCCGTGCTGGACTGGTGCGCACCATGGCGAGAGTGCAGGTTTTGGTGGCTTTACAGCCCATATGGTCGCCTGGCTGATGTAGCTGAATGACAGAACAGTGACTGTCCAGCTGATCAAATTTGGTCTGACCACAATGAGGCAACGACCTTATTATCGTGGGTGTGCCCCCCGAGACACTCATCTAGGCGCTGGTCATTGCTTCATTGTGATACGCAAGCCCCTTCACCACGGCAAGGTAATGATCACGAAGGGGAATGGGCGCATGTACATGCCTTTTCTTTTGTTGTTGCAGCTGCTCGCAGTGCAGCCAGAAAAATTAGGCAGTCATGTACACGCACCAGAAAAATTATTACAGCGGCCGCTGCTAGCAGCGGCCTAAAAAATTCAGCAATCCGCCTGGAGTCCCGGACCCTGTTGGTGGTGGCGGAGAAGGTAGTCAAGCGGCCTGCAGGCAGACATGCTGTGTGGAGGGACTGGGAGCGACTTAGTCTTCTTGGGGCAGGCCAGGCAGCCAGTCACACGGCGTGCAGGCAGAGATGCTGTGTGTGCGGGGACTGACTTAGTCTTGGGGCGGGCAGCAGCCCTCCAGGATCCATGCCTCATTCATTTTGATAAAGGTGAGGTACTTAACACTTTTGTGACTTAGGCGACTTCTCTTCTCTGTGACAATGCCTCCAGCTGCGCTGAAGGTCCTTTCTGACAGGACGCTTGCGGCAGGGCAAGAGAGAAGTTGGATGGCAAATTGGGACAGCTCTGGCCACAGGTCAAGCCTGCGCACCCAGTAGTTCAAGGGTTCCTCATCGCTGTTCACAGCAGTGTCTACATCCACACTTAAGGCCAGGTAGTCGGCTACCTGCCATTCCAGGCGTTGGTGGAGGGTGGATCCGGAAGGGCTACGGCAAGGCGTTAGACTAAAGAACGTCCGCATGTCCGACATCACCATGAGATCGCTGGAGCGTCCTGTCTTTGACTGCGTGGACACGGGAGGAGGATTAGTGGCAGTGGTACCTTGCTGGCGTTGTGCCGTCACATCACCCTTAAAGGCATTGTAAAGCATAGTTGACAGCTGGTTCTGCATGTGCTGCATCCTTTCCACCTTCCAGTGAGTTGGTAACAGGTCCGCCACTTTGTGCCTGTACCGAGGGTCTAGTAGTGTGGCCACCCAGTACAGCTCATTCCCCTTGAGGTTTTTTATACGGGGGTCCCTCAACAGGCAGGACAGCATAAAAGACGACATCTGCACAAAGTCAGATCCAGTACCCTCCATCTCCTCTTGCTCTTCCTCAGTGACGTCAGGTAAGTCAACCTCCTCCCCCCAGCCGCGAACAATACCACGGGAAGGTTGAGCAGCACAAGCCCCTTGCGATGCCTGCTGAGGTTGTTCTCCTGCCGCTGTCCCCTCCTCCTCCTCCTCCTCCTCCTCCCCCAAAGAAACACCTTGCTCATCATCCTCTGAGTCTGACTCGTCTTCTGCACACGACTTCTTTTCTTCCTCCTCCTCCCCCCTCTGTGCTGCCGCAGGTGTTGAGGAAACAGCTGGGTCTGATGAAAATTGGTCCCATGCCTGTTCCTGCTGTAACGGTTCCTGGTCACGCTCATTCACAGCTTCTTCCGCCACTCTACGCACAGCACGCTCCAAGAAGTAAGCGTAGGGAATTAAGTCGCTGATGGTGCCCTCACTGCGGCTCACCAGGTTGGTCACCTCCTCAAACGGCCGCATGAGCCTGCTTGCATTTTCCATCAGTGTCCAGTTGTCGGGCCAGAACATCCCCATCTTCCCAGACTGTTTCATTCTACTGTAGTTGTAGAGGTAGTGGGTCACGGCTTTCTTCTGTTCTAGCAGGCGGGAGAACATGAGCAGGGTCGAGTTCCAGTGAGTCGGGCTATCGCAAATGAGGCGTCTCACCGGCATGTTGTTTTTGCGCTGAATTTCCGCAAAGCGTGCCATGGCTGTGTAAGACCGCCTCAAATGCCCACAGAACTTCCTGGCCTGCTTCAGGACATTCGCTAAGCCAGGGTACTTTGCCACAAATCTTTGAACCACTAGATTCATGACATGTGCCATGCAGGGTATGTGTGTCAGCTTCCCCATATGCAAAGCGGCAAGCAGATTGCTGCCGTTGTCGCACACCACGTTGCCTATCTCCAGGTGGTGCGGGGTCAGCCACTGATCCACCTGTTTCTTAAGAGCAGCCAGGAGAGCTGCTCCAGTGTGACTCTCCGCTTTGAGACAAGACATGTCTAAGATGGCGTGACACCGTCTTACCTGGCATGCAGCATAGGCCTTGCGGAGCTGGGGCTGTGTAGCTGGAGAGGAGAACTGCCACTCAGCCAAGGAGGAGGAGGACAGCGAAGAGCATGTAGCAGGAGGAGAGGAGGTGGCAGGAGGCCTGCCTGCAAGCCGTGGAGGTGTCACAATTTGATCCGCTGCGCCCTGCTTGTCATCGTTCACCACCAGGTTCACCCAATGGGCTGTGTAGGTAATGTAGCGGCCCTGCCCGTGCTTGGCAGACCAGGCATCCGTGGTCAGGTGTACCCTTGACCCAACGCTCTTCGCAAGAGATGACACCACTTGCCTCTCAACTTCACGGTGCAGTTGGGGTATGGCCTTTCTCGAAAAATAAGTGCGGCCTGGCATCTTCCACTGCGGTGTTCCGATGGCCACAAATTTACGGAAGGCCTCACAGTCCACCAGCCGGTATGGTAACAGCTGCCGAGCTAACAGTTCCGCCACGCCAGCTGTCAGACGCCGGGCAAGGGGGTGACTGGCCGAAATTGGCTTCTTCCGCTCAAACATTTCCTTCACGGACACCTGACTGCTGCTGTGGGCAGAGGAGCAGGAACTGCTCAAGGGCAGAGGCGGAGTGGAGGAGGGTGCCTGTGAAGGTGGAAGGGAGAAAGCGGCAGAAGCAGATAATGCACCTGATGGAGGAGGAAGAGGAGAAGGAGGGTGGCTTTGCTTTTGTGTGCTGCTGCTGCTTTTGCTCAGGTGGCCATCCCATTGCTGTTTTTGCCTTTTCTCCAGGTGCCTTCGTAAGGCACTTGTCCCTACGTGAGTGTTGGCCTTTCCATGGCTCAATTTTTGTTGGCAGAGCGAACAGATGGCTTTGGTCCGATCTGAGGCACACACATTAAAAAATTTCCACACCGCTGAGCCACCCTGGGATGTGGGCACTATGGGGACCGTCACCTCAGCAGCTGATGCTGAAGGGCAAGTTGGCTGGCTGTACATAGGTGGCGATACATGGTGCCGGACTCTGCCACCAGCTGTTTCTGACGAAGAGCTGCCCCAGCTTCTTTCAGCAATTTCTCTCCTCCTACTACTCTCTGACTCCCAGTTTGAACTGTCCCCCCCTTCATCTCCTCTATTGGGAACATACAGAGGATCCCTATCATCGTCATCATCGTAATCATCCTGCCCAGCTTCGCTTGCCTCAGACAAATCCAAACATGCACCATCAGTAGGTCCTTCATCCTCCTTACACGTTACATCCATACTGTTGCCGGGTAACTCAAATATATGAGCTGGTGAAAATTCATCTGGCTGTAACAACAATGGCTGTGCATCAGTGATTTCAACACTAAATAATTCTTGCGAAGTGTCAAATGCAGCGGAAGTGGTGCTAGTAGTAGCGCTGGTGGCTGAGCAAGATGAGGTGTTCTGTGTCGCTAAATACTCAACCACGTCCTGACAATCTTGGGAGGTGATGGGACGTGCCTTCTTCCGAGCACTGTACTGTGGGCCAGGTCCACACGAAATTACATTTACACGACCTCGCGCAGATCTGCCGTGTGGCCTTCCTCTGGCTCTGGCACTACCTCTTCCTCTACCTGTTTTGTCCATATCGGGTATGCACGGAGTGGTATATCACACTGCGTGCACTCACGTAGGTAGGTGGGTTCACTTAACTGCACAGCTATGCGCACTGATGCGGTGGGTTCACTGAACAGAACAGGTATACAGTGGCGGGTTCACAGAACAGGTATGCAGTGGCAGGTTCACTGAACACAACAGGTATGCAGTGGCGGGTTCACTGAACAGGTATACAGTGGCGGGTTCACTGAACAGAACAGGTATGCAGTGGCGGGTTCACTAAACAGAACAGGTATACAGTGGCGGGTTCACTAAACAGAACAGGTATACAGTGGCAGGTTCACAGAACAAGTATGCAGTGGCAGGTTCACTGAACACAACAGGTATGCAGTGGCGGGTTCACTGAACAGGTATACAGTGGCGGGTCCACTGAACAGAACA
Organism: Hyperolius riggenbachi; assembly: GCF_040937935.1. Classification (NCBI taxonomy): domain Eukaryota; kingdom Metazoa; phylum Chordata; class Amphibia; order Anura; family Hyperoliidae; genus Hyperolius; species Hyperolius riggenbachi. The sequence goes on from NC_090651.1 coordinate 107,186,384, forward strand.
GGTATGCAGTGGCGGGTTCACTAAACAGAACAGGTATACAGTGGCGGGTTCACAGAACAGGTATGCAGTGGCAGGTTCACTGAACACAACAGGTATGCAGTGGCGGGTTCACTGTAAACAACAGGTATGCAGTGGCGGGTTCACTGAACAGGTATACAGTGGCGGGTTCACTAAACAGAACAGGTATACAGTGGCGGGTTCACTAAACAGAACAGGTATACAGTGGCGGGTTCACAGAACAGGTATGCAGTGGTGGGTTCACAGCACAGGTATGCAGTGGTGGGTTCAATGAACAGGTATACAGTGGCGGGTCCACTGAACAGAACAGGTATGCAGTGGCGGGTTCACTGAACAGGTATACAGTGGCGGGTCCACTGAACAGAGCAGGTATACAGTGGCGGGTCCACAGAACAGGTATGCAGTGGCAGGTTCACTGAACACAACAGGTATGCAGTGGCGGGTTCACTGAACAGGTATACAGTGGCGGGTCCACTGAACAGAACAGGTATGCAGTGGCGGGTTCACTAAACAGAACAGGTATACAGTGGTGGGTTCACTAAACAGAACAGGTATACAGTGGCGGGTTCACAGAACAGGTATGCAGTGGCAGGTTCACTGAACACAACAGGTATGCAGTGGCGGGTTCACTGAACACAACAGGTATGCAGTGGCGGGTTCACTGAACAGGTATACAGTGGCGGGTTCACTAAACAGAACAGGTATACAGTGGCGGGTTCACTAAACAGAACAGGTATACAGTGGCGGGTTCACAGAACAGGTATGCAGTGGTGGGTTCACAGCACAGGTATGCAGTGGTGGGTTCAATGAACAGGTATACAGTGGCGGGTCCACTGAACAGAACAGGTATGCAGTGGCGGGTTCACTGAACAGGTATACAGTGGCGGGTCCACTGAACAGAACAGGTATGCAGTGGTGGGTTCACCGAACAGGTATACAGTGGCGGGTCCACTGAACAGAACAGGTATGCAGTGGCGGGTTCAATGAACAGGTATACAGTGGCGGGTCCACTGAACAGAACAGGTATGCAGTGGCGGGTTCACTAAACAGAACAGGTATACAGTGGCGGGTCCACTGAACAGAACAGGTATACAGTGGCGGGTTCACAGAACAGGTATGCAGTGGCAGGTTCACTGAACACAACAGGTATGCAGTGGTGGGTTCACTGAACAGGTATACAGTGGCGGGTCCACTGAACAGAACAGGTATGCAGTGGCGGGTTCACTGAACAGGTATACAGTGGCGGGTCCACTGAACAGAACAGGTATGCAGTGGCGGGTACACGAAACAGAACAGGTATACAGTGGCGGGTTCACTAAACAGAACAGGTATACAGTGGCGGGTTCACTAAACAGAACAGGTATACAGTGGCGGGTTCACAGAACAGGTATGCAGTGGTGGGTTCACAGCACAGGTATGCAGTGGTGGGTTCAATGAACAGGTATACAGTGGCGGGTCCACTGAACAGAACAGGTATGCAGTGGCAGGTTCACTGAACAGGTATACAGTGGCGGGTCCACTGAACAGAACAGGTATGCAGTGGCGGGTTCAATAAACAGGTATGCAGTGGTGGGTTCCCAGAACAGGTATGCAGTGGTGGGTTCACAGCACAGGTATGCAGTGGTGGGTTCAATGAACAGGTATACAGTGGCGGGTCCACTGAATAGAACAGGTATGCAGTGGCAGGTTCACTGAACAGGTATGCAGTGGTGGGTTCACAGCACAGGTATGCAGTGGTGGGTTCACAGAACAGGTATGCAGTGGCGGGTTCACAGCACAGGTATGCAGTGGTGGGTTCAATGAACAGGTATACAGTGGCGGGTCCACTGAATAGAACAGGTATGCAGTGGCAGGTTCACTGAACAGGTATGCAGTGGTGGGTTCACAGCACAGGTATGCGGTGGTGGGTTCACAGAACAGGTATACAGTGGCGGGTTCACAGAACAGGTATGCAGTGGTGGGTTCACAGCACAGGTATGCAGTGGTGGGTTCAATGAACAGGTATACAGTGGCGGGTCCACTGAACAGAACAGGTATGCAGTGGTGGGTTCACAGCACAGGTATGCAGTGGTGGGTTCAATGAACAGGTATACAGTGGCGGGTCCACTGAATAGAACAGGTATGCAGTGGCAGGTTCACTGAACAGGTATGCAGTGGTGGGTTCACAGCACAGGTATGCAGTGGTGGGTTCACAGAACAGGTATGCAGTGGTGGGTTCACTGAACACAACAGGTATGCAGTGGCGGGTTCACTGAACAGGTATACAGTGGCGGGTTCACTGAACAGAACAGGTATGCAGTGGCAGGTTCACTAAACAGAACAGGTATACAGTGGCGGGTTCACTAAACAGAACAGGTATGCAGTGGCAGGTTCACTGAACACAACAGGTATGCAGTGGCGGGTTCACTGTAAACAACAGGTATGCAGTGGCGGGTTCACTGAACAGGTATACAGTGGCGGGTTCACTAAACAGAACAGGTATACAGTGGCGGGTTCACTAAACAGAACAGGTATGCAGTGGCAGGTTCACTGAACAGGTATGCAGTGGTGGGTTCACAGCACAGGTATGCAGTGGTGGGTTCACTGAACAGGTATGCAGTGGTGGGTTCACAGCACAGGTATGCAGTGGTGGGTTCACAGCACAGGTATGCAGTGGTGGGTTCACAGAACAGGTATGCAGTGGTGGGTTCACAGAACAGGTATGCAGCCAGACAGAAACAAGTTAAGCCTAACTAATCTTTCCCTGAGAGACAGTCTGCAGCAGCTCGCCCTACTCTCACTAACGCAGGCAGCACACGAGTGACCGTAATGGCCGCCGCTGCCTGCCTTATATAAGGGAGGGTGGGGCTCCAGGGGCTAGTGTAGCCTAATTGGCTACACTGGGCCTGCTGACTGTGATGTAGAGGGTCAAAGTTGACCCTCCATGTGCATTATGGGGCGAACCGAACTTCCGCAAAGGTTCGCCTGCGGGACGCGAACGCGAACCACTGAAGTTCGCATGGAACAGTTCGCAGGCGAACCGTTCGGCCCAACTCTACCCTGCACCATTGCCAAGTACATGGATTCAGTTAGTGAATTTTCATAGGCTGTTTTTCTTTTTATATTGGGATTATACTAACAAAATATAAATTTCACTAACTACTCTTAGTTACATAAAAAAGACTTGAAGACAGTGGCGTAGCTAAGGAGCTGTGGGCCCCGGTGCAAGTTTTACATGGGGCCCCCCAAGCACTCTATACATAACAATTGATATGGTGCAGAACAATTGATATGGCGCACCAAAACCTGCCAAGGAAAACTCCAGTGTCAGAGTTGCAAGAAGGGTATGGGGAACTATTTGTTAGTGATCACTACTATTCAAAGCATCTATAGAAGTGTTTATTACCAGCACAGGACCAATAGAGAGCTAATACTGTGATAGAGGGTGGACCCTATGGGGCCCCTCTGGTCCAAGGGCCCCGATGCGGTCGCTACCTCTGCACCCCCTATTGCTACGCCCCTGTTTGAAGATTTGAAAGCATTCCCACATATTCCCTGTATGCAAAAATAGTATTTTCACTGCAGAGAATAGGAGAAGCTTGCCAATACACTGTCTGAAGCTGGCCTGAAGCTTTATTGCCTGGCATACAACATGCAATTCCTTACCAGATTTTGATCATTTCTGATGATGGGTTTGATCTGATTTCTGATAAACTTTTTTATATGCAAAATTGATCAGAAAAACGAAAATCAGATCAGACCTGTCAGAAATTATGGATTCAACACAATAGCAAATTGCATGGTGTGTACCAGGCATAAGGAATGTGTCTTCACTCTGACCTCTCCCTCTGCAGAGCAGGCACATTGCTCTGGCAACAGCTAAGTCACTTCAGCAGAAAAGGAGGGGACACAGTGAAGGCACATGCCTCAGAGAGCTTCAGCCTGCAATTACTAAATTTTCCAGCATTACCAAAGATAAACAAGCTTCTCCTGCCTCCTGCAGTAAATACGAAGGTTTTTACGCACAAGGAATGTGTGTGTATGCTTTCAAATGTTCTTTTATGTAACAAAGAAAAGGTATTGACATTTTAGTTTTTGTGAGTATATTACCACTTTAAATATGTGAACATCTGTCACCCACTCCTCCCACCACCACTTGTAAATATGGTCATTTAAATTACTCTTTTTGTCTAACTCTGGCTGTACAGCGCAATTCAATTATGTGATCACGGTCTGGCCCTGGTGATCAAATAAGCATAAAGATCTTAATATACTTTTCAGATCAGTGGGCATGCAGTAAACCACAGCAAAAAAAAAATGTAAGCCTCAACTCTCATTAGCCTGGCTATAATATATTGACAAAATGTAATTTTTGATTCATTGCCACAATTTACAGCACATCACTAAACTTTGAACGAAGATTTAACTAAGCACCATAAATGTTAAAATTTGTGCGGAAGAACACACTAAACTAGTTCTGGTGCCAATGTAAGCTCATCAAGAGTACTTTTATCATCAAATAAAAAATCTTTAAACATATTGCTTTAATGTACTAAATATTAATGTATAAGATCAGTTTATATTTCTCGCTGTCAAGTTCATTCAGCATCTCATAATGCTGGCTTATTTGGTCCTAAAGGACATCTGTCAGGAAAATCTTAAGATGTAAAATACATGTAAACATATACAAATAAGAAGTACATTTATTCCAGAGTAAAATGAGCCATGAATTACTTTTCTCCTATGCTTCTGTCACTTACAGTAAGTAGTAGAAATCTTACAGTACCAACAGGTTTTGGACTAGCCCATCTCCTCATAGGGAGTTCTCAGGGTTTTCTTTATTTTCAAAAGCACTTAGTGAATGACAATTGCTCCGTCCACTGCCAAAAAAGTGTATGATGAGCAGGCAGGCTGACCAGCATCTTTGAATAAATCTTTTTCAGGGAGTGGCTTTATAGAGAATAAAGGGGAAGCGGTAAAAAAGAGGGGCGGCAGCTAGTGGACCAACAGGGCGTGGCCATAAACTCTAATGCATTTATCTTTAATATGGTGCTTAAAGCAGAAAAAAGGGCACCTGATAAATATCATTAACAACATTACAACATTAAAGTTTTTGAAATTTATTATCGTTTTAGAAACTTACAACATTATAGTTTTTGTGATATTATTTAATTTGAATGTACAGATTTTACATTATCAAAGATATTATCGTTTCTATCTGTGTAAGGGTGTTTCTGCAGGGGGAGTGGTTAGGGTAAGGCACCACCAGGGGGGTGGTTATGATTAGACACCACCCAGGGGACAGTAAGAGTTAGGCAACACTGGGGGGGTGGTTAGGGTTAGGCACCACCAAGGGGGGTGGTTAGGGCGCAATTTCATTATCCAGCCAGGCCCTTTTTTCCTGGTGCCCTCTTTTCATGCACCCAATAAAGGTCATGCTGAGAATTCCCTATAGAGTGATGGACTAGCCCAAAACCCAACTGTAATGTCAGATTTCTACTACTTAGTTAAAGTGACCGAAACATAGAAGAAAAGTAATTTATGGATCATTTAACTTTGGAAGAAACATACTTCGTATTTGTATATGTTTACATATATTTTAAATGTTAAGATTTTCGTGACAGTGGTCCTTTAAGCCCTACATTTTCATTTGCATACTTTAGGCCAACAGTTTTACTGGATACAAGGGGCTGACATTAAATTTTAAGCACTGGCAGTGAGACAATATGTTTGACATATTGTATTTATAGCACATTGCTGGTGCTGCTTTATGAGAGAATAAAGACACTTATTATAATGAATGGACAGACAAAAAAAACTCAAGCTACAAATGTATTTCATAAAGGACTTCAGGGCTGAATGCCTTAAAACTTGTACTAGCCATACAGATCTCATTCTCTGAAGTGCCTTGGTCAATTCTGCATTCATACTGTAGTTGTGAGCTGACAATAACTTAGTGATTGCAGTGGGAAGCTCAATCATCCAGCAGCCGCTCATGCAATTTGCCACCATTGCATTTCAATGGACTTCATTTGCTTACAGAGCCATTTTGCTACTGACATAAGGAAATAACATTATGTATTTGCAATTATACAATATTTTGAACCTGATATTTCTTTAGATTCAGTTAAAGTTGTGCTGCTTATTTAAAGCCGAACAACTATACAGTTCAAGGACCTATTCACACTGGGGGGGATTAGCGGCTGTTTAGCGCTAATTGCCGCAGTGATTGCTAGTGTTTTTAAAAGCGCTAGTGGAATGTAAAGTACTGTATATGGCAATGATCTCACTGCCGTTATTGCCGGCGATTCGCGGTAAATTCAAACGCGGTGCATGCATTGCTTTTTCACAATTTTTGAGCGATCGATTTTGCAATGTTAAAACCACTTGCCGACCGACTAATGCCAATTGGCAGTGGCAGAGTGGTTTTCCTATTCCTCCAGGACGCCAAATGGCATCATCTTGCGAGGAGTGAGATTTGACGGGAGCTCGTACTTGCACGACTGCAAGCTCCTATCAGTAAACAGAGTGGGCTGATCAGCGCTGGCAGGCTGTCTTTTCAATAAATAGTATTTAAATGTTTGTCTAGCGCTGCCATCTTACACAGCGCTGTACAGAGTGTAGGATTGCCACTTAACTGTCGGAAGGGCTCACATTTTAATCCCTGCCATAGTCATATGTCTATGTAGGTGTAGTGTAATGTATGTATCATAGTCTAGGGCCTAATTTAATAAGTGCTTTTTTCCACTAGTTTAAATACATTATTGTTTCTAAAGAATTTTCCATTTGCGAACGGCGAACGCAAACTTCAGAAAATGTTCCTGAACAGGGGAATCTGGCGAACCGCCATAGACTTCAAGGGGCAGTTGAATTTTAAAACCTACAAAAACTGTTTCTGGCCACAAAAGTGATGAAAAAGTTGTTTCAAAGGGTCTAACACCTGGACTGTGGAATGTCAGAGGGGGATCTATGCCAAAACTCTCACCAAAAATTACATACTTGATGCAAAGTCAGGCAGAAGTCACACTATGCACACCTCTGGGTGTCAGTCATAATGCACTGGAGTGGATCTGTGCCTGCAACTTAATAAGGCAACAGCAGTATTGTGCACACAGCTCTGGCAGTCAGTTGGTTGTGGAGTGTCACACAAACAGAGAAATGCAATAGTACTATCAGAATACAGTGAAATTATAAGGCACTGGAGTGGTTCTGTGCCTGCAACTTAATAAGGCAACAGCCAGGGTTGGTTCTAGCTCCAATAGGGCCCCGGGGCAAAAGTACCACAGGGGCCCTGCTGACCACCTACCACTACCACCCCATCACTGCACTGCCGTAGGTGGTTCCCCCCTCCCCCCAGTATAGATGGCAAGCCTGAAGCCCCCCCATCCCTGTCAATTTGAGGGTTAATGCAGGCTTAAGTCCTAACCACCGCCCACCCCCATCACTTTAAGGTATATGCAAGGGCAGGCTCGAAGACCAAACTCTCCCCCTGCCCCATTTACATGGATGGTAGCCAGGGTCGAGAATACTCCTTCCCAACCCCCACTAGAACGCGAACCTCCGCAAAAAGTTTGGTTCGCGCGAACTTTCGCGAACGGCAATAGACTTCAATGGGGAAGCGAACTTTGAAAACTAGAAACATTTATGCTGGCCACAAAAGTGATGGAAAAGATGTTTCAAGGCATCTAACATCTGAGTTTTTGCATGGAGGAGTGGGATACACGCCAAAAGTCCCGGGAAAAAAATCTGGATTTGACGCACAGCAGTGTTTTAAGGGCAGAAATCACATTGCATGCTAAATTGGAGGCCTAAAGTGCTGTAAAACATCTTGCATGTGTATACATCAATCAGGAAGTGTAATTAGAGTACTGCTTCACACTGACAGACCAAACTCACTGTGTAACGCACCGCAAACAGCTGTTTGTGTAGTGACGGCCGTGCTGGACCGGTGCGCACCATGGCGAGAGTGCAGACGATGGCGGTTTTAAAGCCCATATGATCGCCGGGCTGAGGTAGCTCAATGACAGAACAACAGTGACTGTCCAGCTGATCAAATTTGGTCTGTCCACAATGGGGCAACAACCTTATTGTCTTGGGTGTCGTCGTCCCCAAGACACTCATATAGCCGGCGGTCATTGCTTCATTGTGATACGTAAGCCCCTTCACTGCGGCAAGTTAACGATTATGAAGAGGAAATGACACATGTACATGCCTTTTGTTTTGTTGTTGCAGCTGCAGTGCAGCCAGAAAAATTAGGCAGGCATGTAAACGCACCAGAAAAATTATTATAGCAGCCGCTGCTAGCAGCAGCCTTAAAAATTCAGGAATCCGCCTGGAGTCCTGGACCCTGTTGGTGGTGGCAGAGAAGGAAGTCAAGCGGCCTGCAGGCAGAGATGCTGTGTGGAGACTGACTTAGTCTTGGGGCAGGCAGTCACACGGTGTGCAGGCAGAGATGCTGTGTGTGGGGACTGACTTAGTCTTCGGGCAAGCCTAACCGTGCTTTGCAGACCAGGCATCCGTGGTGAGATGGACCCTTGACCCAATGCTGTGTGCCAGAGATGTCACCACTTGCCTTTCAACATCACGGTACAGTTTAGGTATCGCCTTTTTTGAGAAATAATTGTGGGCTGGTATCTTTCACTGCAGTGTGTGGCTTTGCTTTTGTCTGCTGCTTTTCCTCAGGTGGTCATCCCATTGCAGTTTGTGCTGTGCAATCATGTGCCTTCGTAAGGTAGTTGTCCCTACGTGGGTCTTGGTCTTTCCACGGCTCTATATTTGGTGGCAGAGAGTACAGATGGCATTGCTCTCATTTGAGACAGACACACAAAAAAATGTCCACACCGCTGAGCCCTGTGATGATGGCACTTTGGTGATGGCTGCCGACGGAGTATTAAGTGGGGTGCCAGAATCAGAGCAGGAGGAGGAAGATATGTCACGCTTCCGTGCGGAAGCTGAGGAAGATGAGGTGTTCTGTGTTAAATAGTCAACTATGTCCTGTCAATTTTGGGGGTTGATGGCACGTGCCTTCTTCTGAACATGAAATCACGACAGCGCAACCTCGAACAGACCTGCCAGGTGGCCTGCCTCTGGCTCTGCCTCTTGTTTTGTCCATATTGGGGGGATGAAGTGAAAGGTATGCACTGACTTGACTAATATAATGTACGGTTACACAGGTGCAGGGAACAGGTTGCAGTGACTGGTATTACAAATGTGCAGCTGTCACACACAGGTACCATGAACAGGTGCAGTGACCGGTGGAATACAACATTGCGTGCGCTCACGTAGGTAGGTAGGTAGGTAGGTAGGTGCACTGAACAGGTGTGTATGCAATGATTGGTATCACAAATGTGCAGCTGTCACACATGCAGGTACCATCAACAGGTGCAGTGACACTGCGTGCGCTCACGTAGGTAGGTAGGTGCACTGAACAGGTGGGTATGCAGTGATTGGTATTACCATTGTGCAGCTGTCACACACACAGGTAACGTCAACAGGTGCAGTGACACTGCGTGCGCTCATGTAGGTAGGTAGGCACACTGAACCGGTGGGTGTGCAGAGATTAGTATTACAAATATGCAGCTGTAACACACACAGGTACCGTCAACAGGTGCAGTGACACTGCGTGCACTCACGTAGCTAGGTAGGTGCACTGAACCGGTGGGTATGCAGTGATTGGCATTACAAATGTGCAGCTGTCGCACACACAGGTAGTCACTAGATGTGCTAGGCCTGGCAGTGGCACAGTAGGAATTACCAAGGGGCCAAGGTCCCACCAGCAGCTGCGACTGACAGGGCTGTATATGCAACACAAGTGTATGTGGGACACTCACAAGAACAACATTAGCTCTCAAAAGAGCTGTTGAGGATGAGGTGTGCTTTTTAGCAATAAGATCAGCAAGAAGGAGCAACCTAACAAGCCTAATACACGTGCCTAACTAAGCTTTCCCTATGTCAGCAGCTTCTCTCCCTTCTTGTAACGATTGGTGTCAGCACGCAGAGAGAATCTGATTATTGGTGATCTGCAGTATCACCAAGAATGCAGATATATACCTGATTATTGATGATCTGCAGAATCACCGATAATACAGATATATTGCTAACCTCTGGACACCTATAAATGTGTGAGTGCTTGGTGTAACAGTAGTACTTTGAGTAATGCACCTGTGGAGCAGGTGATTGAAGTCAGTAAAGGAACACTGCTCTGAGAGCACAGGAACATTCCATCAGCCTGAGGCTCTCCAAGGGGTGGAGTCAGGCTGGAGACAGGAAGGGCCAGAGAGTGAGTGACACCTGAAGGAGGATGTCACTATCTGATCTGGAGACTATCTCTAAGGAGAGAGATAGCTCTCGAGGTCGGACACACCTGGTCGGTAACACACGGACAGATAAAGTACAAAGACAGAAAGCTGATTCGGTATCTAAGGCAAGCAGGGTCTGGCAACGGAGTATCAGATATGCGAGGTACCGAATCAGATGACAGAGGAGTAGTCAAGAAAGCAATAAGTCAAAACAGATATCAAACAATGCCTAGTCTGGGTGTGAGGTCCGTGGTCTCTCCACCCTGGAACTAGTCTGATGTATAACAAAATGATCGCACAAGTTCCCTAGTCTTGGGTGCGAGGTCCGTGGTCTCAGCACCCTGGAACTAGTCTGATGGATAACACAAATGATAATACAGTTCCCTAGTCTGGGTGCGAGGTCCATGGTCTCAGCACCCTGGAACTAGTCTGGAGTATAACACAAATGATAATACAGTTCCCTAGTCTGAGTGTGAGGTCCGTGGTCTCAGCACCCTGGAACTAGTCTGGAGTATAACACAAATGATAATACAGTTCCCTAGTCTGGGTGTGAGGTCCTTGGTCTCTACACCCTGGAACTAGCTTAAGCATAAACAGAATAACAGTTCAAGTAATCTGGCTCAGTGTGAATTCCCAGGTCCACCTGGTTCAAACACACTGTTGGATCTGACTAAGGTCTGAGTGCTTCCACGTAGTGTTCGCAACGGCAGCAGTGGTGCTCAGCAGAGCTCGAATATTCGAGTAGCTCGAATATTCGAGCTCTTTTCCAGCTATTCGAGCTCGGTATTCGAGCTCCGAATAGCTGTAGCTATTCGAATGGGCTATTCGCGTACACTCGAATAGCCCATTCACTATTCGAGCTATTCGAGCAAACGGCGCTATTCGAGCTCGGTACCGAGCTCGAATAGCGTCATAGCCCAGATTGATGTCCTTAGAGCCAATCAGAGGGCTCCCAGGCCCTCTGACGGCAGCCAATCACAGAGGGGGACCCTGGCCAGCCCCTACCCTATAAATAGCGGCCGCCATGTTACGTTTCTCCGTCCTTGCCTGAGACTTGCATAGAGAGAGAGTTGCTCCTTTGTGCTTTGGCTTAGCAAGAGCTTTATTGTGGTCATTTACCTAGCGTTTTTGCTCACATACACCTCCTATACACACCTATATTGTTGTTAGTTAGTTAGACATTGTATTTTAGTTAGTAGCTTTTGTGTTACATAGAGACAGGCCAGCTGCTGCAGGCTTACAGCTTTAGGCCTCAGGGCCTGCCTGTGTGGGCAGCTGTCCTCCTGTCCTCTGTTTATTTCTCTCTATTCTATACCAGTATTTCTGCTGTCCTTTACTACTGATTGTATTAGTATTGTAGTTATATACTGTAACTGTACTAGGACACTCACTGTCACTGTTCATAGGCTACTAGCTGCTCCTGCGTGTGTGCACTCACTGTCTGTGTACACACTACACACACTCTATTTCCAAGTTCTGATAACTGATTGATTATTGTAATTGAATATTGTAATTAGTTAGTTGTACTCACTGTTACTACTTACTGTACTAGGAGTCTAGGACACTCAGTCACTGTTCATAGGCTACTAGCTCCTGCGTGTGTGCACTCACTGTCTGTGTACACACTACACACACTCTATTTCCTTCTGATAACTGATTGATTATTGTAATTAGTTAGTTGTACTTACTGTTACTACTTACTGTACTAGGAGTCTAGGACACTCAGTCACTGTTCATAGGCTACTAGCTCCTGCGTGTGTGCACTCACTGTCTGTGTACACACTACACACACTCTATTTCCTTCTGATAACTGATTGATTATTGTAATTAGTTAGTTGTACTTACTGTTACTACTTACTGTACTAGGAGTCTAGGACACTCAGTCACTGTTCATAGGCTACTAGCTCCTGCGTGTGTGCACTCACTGTCTGTGTACACACTACACACACTCTATTTCCTTCTGATAACTGATTGATTATTGTAATTAGTTAGTTGTACTTACTGACTGTTACTACTTACTTACTTACTGTACTAGGGACACTCACTCAGTCACTGTTCATAGGCTAGCTCCTGCGCGTGTTTGCGCGTGCGTGCACTCACTGTCTGTAGTGTACACACACTAAATTTACTTGTGATTACTACTGATTATTGTAACTGCTAGTTGTACTTCCTGACTGTTACTACTTACTTACTGTACTAGGGACACTCACTCAGTCACCTCACCCACCAACCCACTCCATTAAAGTACCCCACTTTTCACCCGCCCTTTTAAAAAACTTTTGTCTATACGCCCAAAACATCGAAGATGTCTGGAAGTGGCAGCCAGCGCGGTTTGGGCAAGGGGAAGGGCAGCAAGGGAATCAGGAGGAGAGGGAGCAGCATTGTGGCAAGCCGCGGGCGCGGGCGCGCCACCATGCACAGTTCCGCAGCAGCAGCAGCAGCGTCAGTGGCTAACATTCCTCCCATAGCCACTGGCCGTGGATGCCTTGGGCGCCGCCCAGCAGGAGCATCTGCAACTCACGCTGAGGAGACACAGCAGCAGCAGCGTGTAGCACCTGCTCCGATTTTCCTCCAGCCGGGTCGGAAACGTCCCATTGAGGAAAAGCATGCAGACACTGTGGTGCAACTCATGACGGAGGATGAGCAGCCCGCCATCAGCTCTGCATCTGAGGCCTCCACCCTCACCACCACCACCACCACCCCTGTTCGCAGCAGCCACCCAGCAGGGTCTGGGGAGGAGGCCAGTTCACCGTCACTCGCCGACCTGTCATTCAGCAGTCTTTTGACCCCAGGCATCATGAGTAAATTGTCTGCTGTTGTTGGCGATCTTGAGGAGGAGATGCTGATGGGCACTTTGGGGGATGAGGGATTGGACAGCAAGACTGTGGCGACAGTCAAGCAGCCCATCCATGCATCAGGAGAGGAGTTTGGGGGGTCCTCATCCCAGCAGGACATGTTTCAGGAGGGGGAGGATGTTGATGACCCGGTGACAGACAGAGACTGGGTGCCACCACCTCCAGGGGATGTCGTCCTCAGCAGCTCTGAGGAGGAGGATGCTCTTGTGGGCCTTGCAAGGAGGCGCATCATTGCAAGCATTGGCAGCAGCAGTAGGCAGGTCCCACAGCCTGCTGGTGTCTCAGGCTCAGCAGCAGCAGCATCTGCCAGTACCACCACCAGCCGCACCCAAGCCCCCCAAGCCCCACCCCCAACCACCACAGGGAGACAGGCAGCAGCGCTTCCATGCCGTAGGGGGATGTTTCTGTCACCAATCTGGCGCTTTTTCACCATGCCCACAGTGTACAGCAAGTACGCCACTTGCAACCACTGTCAGCGGAAGTTGAGCAGAGGTGCAGACCCCTTAAAGTTCTGCACCAGCTCGCTCATCAACCACCTTGCTGCGAAACATTTCCACCAGCATCAGGAGTTCCAGAGGCTGAAGGCATCTGGTGCTGGCAGTGGCACCACACCCATCACTGCACAGCCTTCAGCAGCAGCAGCAACAGCAGCCACCCGCCCTCCTGCTCCTCCAGCAGCACCAGCAGGAGTGCGGAAACGCACTGCTCCTCCCCCCTCTGCAACTCCTGCCGCCGACACTGAGGCCTGTTCTGGCAGCCAGTCCTCAGTGGCCTCCTCCGCTGTGTCTGCTGATTCCCGTGCCAGCAAAAGGCCACGCCAGAGCCTTTTGAGCGAGTCCTTCCAGGGGGTGGTTAGGGCTCTGCCTCCCAGCAGCCGTCGCGTGCGGCAGCTGAACGGCTTGCTGGCACGGGCCATGTGCTCCCAACTCCTGCCGTACACGCTCGTGCAGGAGGGGAGCGACATTCGTGCGCTGCTTGCTTGCGCAGCCCCAGACTGGCAGCTCCCCAGCAGACACTTTTTCTCCCGCAAGGCCATTCCTGCACTGCACCGCTTTGTGATGGCCAATGTGGAGCGAGGGCTGGAGCACGCGGTTGGTGAAAGGGTCCACGTCACCATGGACTCCTGGAGCAGCCGCTTCGGGACAGGCCGCTACCTGTCCTTCACTGTCCACTGGGTCAGCTTGGTGGAAGGGGGTGAGGATGGGAGAGCAGCAGCGGGCACAGCAGCAGCAGCAACACAGTGGGTGGTGCCACCCCGCAGGGTCAGGGGAACTGCAGCAGGTTCCTCCGATCCTCTGCCATCCTCCGGCACACCTGGCCAAACCCCCCGCCTCAGCAGTAGCGTGAAGGCCCGCCACTGCCAAGCGCTGCTGCACTTGGTCAGCCTTGGGAAGACCAAGCTGACGGCAACCCATGTGTTGGCCAAACTCCAGGAGCAGGAGAGGATTTGGCTGACCCCCAGAGGCCTCAGAGTCGGAGAGGTGGTGGCCGACAATGGGGCCAATCTGGTTGCCGCAATAGACAGGGGAAACCTGACCCACATCCCCTGTCTTGCCCACGTGCTGAACCTGGTAGTGCAGAAGTTCTTGCGCACCTACCAGGGGATGGGCGAACTGCTGGAAACGGCAAGGAACGTTGTGCGTCACTTCCGGCGCTCGGCTGCAGCCTGTGCGAGCCTGGAAGACGTGCAAAAGGAGCTGGATCTGCCACGCCATCGGCTGATCCTTGACGTTCCGACTCGCTGGAACTCCACCCTGGCGATGTTGGAGCGTCTGGTTGAACAGAAGCACGCTGTCAACCAGTACCTTGCCCTGGCCACTGTTTCCGCCGCTCAGAGAAGGGACAAGACCAGCAACATCCCGTCCATCGTCCCCGATGATGACTGGAGGCACATGCAGCAGGTGTGCTTAGTGCTGGCTCCCTTTCTGCAGGCCACTAACATGGTGAGCAGGGACCATGCTATGGTCTGCGAGTGGGTGCCCCTGGTTTGTCTGCTGAACAGGGCCCTCGATGCTTTGCTGGAACAGGGAGCGGCAGCCTTGGACCAGCAGGAGCGGCAAGCAGCTGCACAGTCCACCTCTGAGGGGGAGGAGGAGGAGGACTTGGTGGAGGTCCCTGACCTTGCTGCTGATGAGGGGGAGCAGCACAGTGCAGCTGAGTTGGTGCGGGGGTGGAGAGAGGATGAGGCTGACGAGGCAGAGGAGGAGGATGAGGACAGCAGCACTGCCGTCGATGTGCCAGCAGACGTGGCCCGCCTCTTCCCAATGGCAGCGCACATGCTGACGTGCCTGCGCAGAGACCCCAGGGTGATCCAGATGAAGCAGAGGGAGGACATCTGGATCAGCATGATGTTGGACCCACGCCTCAAGGGGAAGTTGAGCCAGTTCCTGCCGCCTGCAGGAGGAGACCCAGCGCAACAAATAAGGAGCTTGCAGCAGGCCCTTGTTGAGCGCTTGGAGGAAGCCTTCCCCCAGCCTTCCACCCCCACTGTCCAGCAGCCAGCACAGAGGCAGCAGCAGGTGCCTGCATCCAGCAGCAAGCGCCCCACAGACCTGCTGTCTCTCAGCCACGAGCTCTACAGGACTGTAGAGGCTCCGGCAGCAGTGACTAGAGAGGAGGTGCATGCAGCAGCATCCTCCACCGGTCACAGCCAGCGCCTGACCCGCATGGTGGCTGACTACATGGGGTCCTACAGCGGGCTTGACAGCGATGCCCCTGTTGATCCCATGGAGTATTGGGTCAAGCGCCTGGAGATCTGGAGCGAGCTGGCGCAGTACGCCCTGGAAGTGCTGTCCTGCCCCCCTTCCAGCGTGCTGTCCGAGCGCTGCTTCAGTGCAGCTGGTGGTGTGGTCACCGAGAAACGCTCACGTCTGTCTCACAAGTCTGTGGACAGACTGACGTTTCTCAAGATGAACCAGGCGTGGGTGGAAGGCGAGTTCCTGGCCCCTGTTGTCGGCGAGAGGGGGACATGAACTGGCTAAGAACCATCGTTAATGTGCCTTACCACCCTTTACCACCTTCTGGCTCCTGCTCACTAAGCCAGCCTGGTTCACTTTGACTATTACGTCGCCTGCAGCCACACATTTTACACCTACAGTGGGCTGCTGTGTACTGCCCTTCTGCTGTCTGTCTGTGTTTCCCACTGCCAGGGTACACAGATTTACCTTCTGCTGCCACTCTGCCACCAGCTATTACGTCAAACAATAGCTATATATCTGTGTAATTTGTTTTACAAACAAAACCAAAAAACCATAAAAAAAAAAAAAAAAAGGTTTAATTTTTCTGAGGTGCCCGGGTTGAAAACTGTGTTGTCCCAGTTGTGTATTGGACACGATGTGGGCTGCACGACCGCTGTCTGGGACCTCCTGTTGTGTTCATTTACGGCCTGGTATCACCGCTAGGTACCAGGGCTATTATGTCACGCTGCCTGCCTGCTGCCACACTCACACTACTCCTCCATTCCTCCTGCTGATGCTGCTGTCTGTCTGTGTTTCCCAACGCCAGGGTACACAGATTTACCTTCTGCTGCCACTCTGCCACCAGCTATTACGTCAAAAAATAGCTATATCTGTGTAATTGGTTGTAAAACCAAAACTACAAAACCATAAAAAAAAAAAAAAAGGTTTAATTTTTCTGAGGTGCCCGGGTTGAAAACTGTGTTGTCCCAGTTGTGTATTGGACACAATGTGGGCTACACGACCGCTGTCTGGGACCTCCTGCCTGCTGTGTTTATTTACAGCCCTGGTATCACCGCTAGGTACCAGGGCTATTATGTCACGCTGCCTGCTTGCTGCCACACTCACACTACTCCTCCATTCCTCCTGCTGATGCTGCTGTCTGTCTGTGTTTCCCAACGCCAGGGTACACAGATTTACCTTCTGCTGCCACTCTGCCACCAGCTATTACGTCAAACAATAGCTGCTCACATTACTCCTCCATTCCTCCTGCTGCTGCTGCTGCTGCTGCTGTCTGTCTGTCTGTGTTTCCCAACGCCAGGGTACACAGATTTACCTTCTGCTGCCACTCTGCCACCAGCTATTACGTCAAAAAATAGCTATATCTGTCTGTGTAATTTGTTGTAAAAACAAAACTACAAAACCATAAAAAAAAAAAAAAAAAAGGTTTAATTTTTCTGAGGTGCCCGGGTTGAAAACTGTGTTGTCCCAGTTGTGTATTGGACACAATGTGGGCTACACGACCGCTGTCTGGGACCTCCTGCCTGCTGTGTTTATTTACAGCCCTGGTATCACCGCTAGGTACCAGGGCTATTATGTCACGCTGCCTGCCTGCTGCCACACTCACACTACTCCTCCATTCCTCCTGCTGATGCTGCTGTCTGTCTGTGTTTCCCAACGCCAGGGTACACAGATTTACCTTCTGCTGCCACTCTGCCACCAGCTATTACGTCAAACAATAGCTGCTCACATTACTCCTCCATTCCTCCTGCTGCTGCTGCTGCTGTCTGTCTGTCTGTGTTTCCCAACGCCAGGGTACACAGATTTAACTTTCTGCTGCCACTCTGCCACCAGCTATTACGTCAAAAAATAGCTATATCTGTCTGTGTAATTTGTTGTAAAAACAAAACTACAAAACTATAAAAAAAAAAAAAAGGTTTAATTTTTCTGAGGTGCCCGGGTTGAAAACTGTGTTGTCCCAGTTGTGTATTGGACACAATGTGGGCTGCACGACCGCTGTCTGGGACCTCCTGCCTGCTGTGTTTATTTACAGCCCTGGTATCACCGCTAGGTACCAGGGCTATTATGTCACGCTGCCTGCCTCATTGACTGCCTGCTGCCACACACTCATCCTCCTCCTCCTGCTGCTGAATTTACCTCCTGCTGTCTGTGTGTTTCCACTGCCAGGGAGCACATACAATGGCGCTTCCAACATGCGTGCGCCACCAGCTATTTGTTACGCTCAAAAATAGCTGCATTTCTTTAAAAAAAAAAATTGAAAAGAGAAATAAGTGAAGAAGAAGACGATATAGAAGAAGATGAAGAAGATGAAGAAGAAGAAGATGAAGAAGAAGAAGAAGAAGATGAAGAAGATGAAGAAGATGAAGATGAAGAAGATGAAGAAGAAGAAGATGAAGAAGAAGAAGATGAAGATGATGAAGAAGAAGAAGATGAAGAAGAAGATGAAGATGATGAAGAAGAAGAAGATGAAGAAGAAGAAGATGAAGATGATGAAGAAGAAGAAGATGAAGAAGAAGATGAAGATGATGAAGAAGAAGAAGACGAAGAAGATGAAGAAGATGAAGATGAAGAAGATGAAGAAGAAGAAGATGATGAAGAAGAAGAAGAAGATGAAGAAGAAGATGAAGAAGATGAAGAAGAAGAAGATGAAGAAGATGAAGATGATGAAGAAGATGAAGAAGAAGAAGATGAAGATGATGAAGAAGAAGAAGATGAAGAAGAAGATGAAGATGATGAAGAAGAAGAAGATGAAGAAGATGAAGAAGATGAAGATGAAGAAGATGAAGAAGATGAAGAAGAAGAAGATGATGAAGAAGAAGAAGAAGATGAAGAAGAAGATGAAGAAGATGAAGAAGATGAAGAAGAAGAAGAAGATGAAGAAGTTGAAGATGAAGAAGATGAAGAAGAAGAAGAAGAAGAAGAAGAAGATGAAGAAGATGAAGAAGAAGAAGAAGATGAAGAAGTTGAAGATGAAGAAGATGAAGAAGAAGAAGAAGAAGAAGATGAAGAAGATGAAGAAGATGAAGAAGAAGATGAAGAAGATGAAGAAGAAGATGAAGAAGAAGATGAAGAAGATGAAGAAAAAGAAGATGAAGAAGAAGAAGATGATGATGAAGAAGAAGATGAAGAAGAAGAAGACAATATAAAAGAAGAAGAAGATATAGAAGAAGATATAGAAGAAGAAGATATAGAAGAAGAAGATATAGAAGAAGAAGAAGAAGAAGAAGATATAGAAGATAAAGAAGAAGAAGAAGAAGTATATACAGTACTGAACAAATTTCTGGACACAACTTCTCTTTTCAACTTTTTTTTTTTAAAGGAACATCCCCACATAATCACTTTCTGTTGTTACTTGGAAAAAAAGAGGTTTCTTGCATCATTCACCCTCAAAACAAGTGTTGGAAGCTATTTAAGGCCATTTCGAATAGTCAGCTCGAATAATGAGCTCGAATACCGACTCGAATAGTGAGCTCGAATTCCGAGGTCGAATCGAATAGTAAAAATTATTCGACTCGAATATTCGACTGATCTCGAATAATTTACTATTCGAATTCGACCTAACTCGAATTTTGAAAAGGGGTATTTGAGCACCACTAAACGGCAGACAACTTGCAACTGGCCAGCAGTAACTATATATGGAGTAGTGCTCTCCAGCACCACCCCTAATTGATCAACCAATAGTATCCTGCTCTGGAGTCAGCTGATCGGCGTGATCAGCTGACTCTCTCTGCCCAGTATAAGAATTCTGCCTCTCAGCGCGTGCGCGTATTCCTAAGCCTGTGTGCACTAACAGACTCAGCCACACCAGACACACGCTGCCGCGTGCAAACCGCCGCGCTGGACGCGGAACCAGCCGCCTTACTGTTGTTGCATGCGGCAACTTTTCTGCGTTCTGCCCTGCTACCAGACACACGCTTCCGCGTGCAAACCACTGCATTGGACGCGGAATCAGCCGCCTCCTCAGTAGCACACGCGGCGGCTTTTCCGCGTTCTCTCACACTTCTCTAATTACTGCAGCCACACGAGTGAGTGAAATGGCTGACGCTGCCTGCGTTTTATAAGGAGGGGGCTCCAGGAGGGAGTGTAGCCTGATTGGTTACCCTGTGCCTGCTTACTGTGATGTAGAGGGTCAAGCAGCTGTCACGGCCCACCATCTTTGGCTGGCATTGGCAAAGGCCCCTTTGCCTTACTTATAGCACCGGCCCTGGCAACAGAAGTATTGTGCACACAGCTCTTGGTGTCAGTGGGTTGTAGAGTGTCACACACAAGAAAAAAACACAGGAGACTGATGTGCTAGCCCTCAAAAGGTCTGTTTGTGGTGCTTTCACCGCTAATGAGGAACAGGGACACAGGCCTAGCTAATACTTTTCCTACCTACCTATCTGCAGCAAGTCTGACCCTGCTCTCACTAACAGTCTGCAGCCAGCAAATAATTAATCCGATATGGCCACCACAACTGCTTTTTGATAGAGGGGTGGGGGGTCCAGGAAGGGGTGCTAGCTGATTGGCTGTCATGTGTCTGCTGACTGTGAGGTAAGGGTCAAAGTTTAGCTCGATGATAACGTATAACGGCGAATCAAACACGCCAAATGTTTGCTGTTCGCTTTGAATGTGAACAGCGGATGTTCACCGAATACTGTTCAACGGTAAACAGTTCGGGTCATCTCTAATGTGTGGCTGTGCAATAAAGATGCCCTGCCTTATAGCCAGTACTGCTTTAAAGTGAACCTCCAGACTAAAAATCAGCAGCACTGAAAAGGCCTGGTGTTTCTTTAACAGTTTCACAGCATCAGAAATTTGTTTATCTTATACAAGTCTCATTTTTAGCTGCACAGAAGAAAACTGCCTGGGCATTTTTCCCCTGATGCTGTGCAAAGCATGATGGGATTTCTGATGTCCTTGTTCTCGTTCTGCTGTTTTGGTGCAATTTTTTTTTTTTTACATTTTGAATTTGACATTTGAAGCCTAGCACATGCAGCTGGGGGGGGGGGGGGGGGGTAATCAGGACACAGGACAGTTGGAACTGTGTCTCCTACTCCATGTCACCTCCTTTCAACCAAAAAGATGGCTGCCCCCATGACAAAGATGGCAGCCCCCATGAATCACAAACATTTGGCTTTCTTTTAAAACAGGGTGGGTAAAATATTATATTACCTATCAATTCTAATTAACATAACTAATGTAACTTAATGACAGTATGTTTGTTTAGGCTGAAGTTCCCCTTTAAGAACATGTATTTAAATTGCAGTATTTGCATATTTCTCATTTTGACTTCAAAGCCACATAAAATGGTAAATTTCTGCTGTTGCTAAAAAATGTTCCCCCTTTCTAAATATCAACATATTTACCACCATCAGATATTTGGTGGGCTTCCCTTGTCAATTTGGTGCATTTGGATGCTAACACAACACCAACATTGTTCCATTTTAACTTAAAGGGAACCTGAAGTGAGAAGTATATGAAGGCTGCCATAGTTATTTCCTTTTAAACAATACTAGTTGTTTGGAAGCCCTGCCGATCTATTTGGCTGCAGTAGTGTCTGAATCACACCAAAAATAAGCATGCAGCTAAGTCAGATTTGACAAAAATGTCAAAAACAGCTGATCTGCTGCATGCTTTGTCAGGGTCTATGGCTAAAAGTACTTGAGGCAGATGCTCTGTTCGGTTAGCCAGTCAACTGGTATTTATTAAAAGGAAATACATTTGGCAGCCTCTATATCTCTCTCACTTCAGGTAACCTGAAGTGAGAGGTATATGGAGGCTGCCATATTTATTTTCTCTTAAACAATACCAATTGCCTTGCGGTCTGCCTCTAATTTATTTAGCCATAGACCCTAAATGTATGTTTATATATATGCAGATCAGGTGTGCCTGACAACAATCTGACAAAATTAGCTGCATGCTTGTTTCATGTGTGTGATTCAGACACTACTGCAGCTAAAGAGATCAACATCACTGCTAGGCATCTAGTTTTATAATAGGAAATACATATGGCAGCCTCCATATCTCTCTCACTTCAGGTTCTCATCAACCCCCTCCCGGCAGCCTAAAACCAGTCAGCGTCAAGTCCTGGGGGTGGGTGAAGATTAGCAGGGAATGCTCATGCGCGGAGCTCCATGTTCAGCCTGCCAGCCACTGCATGAAAAAGAGTCATTATTTGCATGAACAGCACTGCGATCTCCTGCAGGGCTGTACGGGGGACAGCTCTGTCACTGAGCTGTCCCCTCAAGTGGCTCAAAAAGTGATCACTCTCATAGGCTGATGCCGAAAAAAAAGATTTTTTATTTTAAAAAAAGAACATTTAAATTACTTTATTTAAAAAAAAGAAAATTTAAATTACTAAAAAAAAAAAACCCAAAAAAACAAACAAACATGGCAGCAGAAATCATATGCCACCAACCGAAAGCTCTGTTGGTGGCAAGAAAAGGGGGCAAGATTAATTTGTTTTCTAAGTTGTATGGCCGTGCAGCACACTGTTAAAGAGCAGCTTTCAGCCATACCATTGCAAAAATCAAACAAAGATATATAAGTAGATAAATACTTGCTCTACTTACATAACATATGTTTTGCACTTTCCACATTTTGATTTTAGTGATTTTCCTATAGTAAAAAAGGGAAAATCCTTCTTAGCATTTCCCATTTTAACTTTGAAACCAATCCTGATGTAATTTCCTCCCTTATTCTCCTCTGCTTGATTTGCCTGCCCTTCACTATAGAAAGTGCATTGTTTCAGCATGAGAAATATTGGCCAATCAGAGAGGAACAGAGGTGTGGGAGGGGAAAACAGGAGGGAAAGAAGCTTCAGTCAATCAGGCTGCATTAGTTAAGTAGTAGAGAAGCAAAAAAAGGACAACCCAGCATGCCCTTCAACTTCCTTTCTGTGTACCAAATGTTGTGTGTACCAAATAAGAGTCAGGTGAACTGGGGAATGATCATTTATCAACAAGAAACGTAATAGCCATTTTAACTTTTGGATTGCCTGGTTAGTGTCCTTATTACTTGTGTACCAGATAAAAATAAAGAATTGACTTTTGATTTTATTCCCGACAGTTACACTTTAAAGCTGCAGTGTTCTGAATTGTAAAAAATGGCCTGGTCACTAGGGGGTGTAAGTCTGTGGTCCTCAAGCGGTTAAATACAGTTTAGATTTGTTGCTTTCTGAATTCCTAACATTTTGACTTGTTTGACCAAACTGCTCTCATACTGAACAAAATGTTCATTCCTCACTAGCTATGGCTTTGCAGCACTTTGGAGGACATCACTGTTCTCTGCATGGTTCTTAATCAATAAGCCCGATAGCAAAGGCCCTAGATACGAATAGTAATTCTGTGTATTTTACCTTAAATGTTGCATATGCAATTTACTTCATTTGAAACATTTTACAGTTACAAAGAGACATGTTAATTGTCATTGAAGACAAATTTATATTTACAGCACTTGAAACATGAAACACTTTTACATCTCAATCCAAATAAGCTGAATGTTGACTTTGAAGTGAACAGACTGAGAAAATGATTCATGTTTGAAGACTATCCTGCCATTTCTGGAGAGCTTATTGCAATCATTCTAATTACACAGTTTATTAACCCTCGCTTGCTTTTATTGTATTCAGCGTTTGGATCTTACAAGTGAAAAAAAATAATAATAATAATTTGAAGTTTAACCAGAGGCATTTTAGCCTGTTGAAAGGGTGATTTGAAAATAAGGTTTTCCAGTTTGAAATAATGTCATTTTCTAACATTTCATCTCAATGAAATAATGCTATTTTTAAAGTGTTAGCTTTAGTGTTGCTCAGATATGTCCTTTTTTATTTAAGGGCAGTTTAGCTTAACACAAAATGTTGCAGTCCCATCAGAATTCTAATATGAACGATACTAATGTCAAAGAAAACCTGTCTTTTTCCTCTGGAGGGCTACTACAACATTGTGTGTATTGGGGAGGAAGTGGGAAGGAGAGGGGGTTAAGAGAGATTGGGGGGGGGGGGTTGAGGGATGTAATTAAAAAAGCTAGTAACTAACCTCTTATGGGGCGCTAAGGCCCTTTCAGGTGGATTAGTGTAAAGCAAGGCAGGGAGCACCGGTGCAAGAAGTGGTGTGCCAAGATCCCTGGCCCAGAGTCTTCAGCACTTTTATTGTGTTGTTATGACAGCAGTCATTCAGATGGATGGCTGAACTGCGCGTTTGCCGAGTAGTTCAGTCTCCCATCTGCTGCCCGCCAGTGCAATTCCAGTGCAATTTAAATGCAGCCGAATTGCAGCAGTAGTAACACTGCACGTGTCAAGCGTTGAAGGCAGGGACTTCAACGCTTGTCAGCTCAGCTGCCCGTATGAAAGGGTCCTTAGGCAGTGTGATCAAGAGGAGGTTAAGGGACAGGAATGAGCTTTAAATAGCTTTTAATGTAAGTGTCACTATAGAGGGGGTGGTCATAGACCCCACCCTCCCTTGTAACACAACATCTTTGTCCAAGTGTCAAAGGACAATGTGCTCTTCAGCTTTGTACCCAAAATAGAAGTGTGGGGTGGGGCTAAAAGAATTGAGGGGATTTATGGAGGAAGGTTGAAGCCTCTTTAATCAGGGGCTACCAGCTACCTGCCCATTTAAATAATTGCCTGAAAAAATTATAGCAAGAAGTGAACAGTACCCCCTACTGTGCCGAAATGGGTAAGAGAAATGCATACTGTGCTGGCAAAGGAAGCAGGTGATATATCAAACAATAACATCCACATAAGATCAAAGGGGCTAAAGGAATACTGGTAGTTTATATAAAGGTGAAGAATGATTCCATATTTCATGCTGACCCTAGAAACAGTTGAGCTGAAACATGATGCTGAGCTTGGAAAAAAAAAGAGAGAAAACTTTAAGTGGGGGTGACCAAGGAAAATAAGTACCTCAGAACTTTAAAAGTGGTAAAAAAAGCACAATGAAAATGTATCTTTTTATTTAAAATAAATCCCTAAAACCTTTTATTGTATAAAAACACACACCTGGCTTAACCTCTCTGCGACCACCTAAAGCAGGATGGCGGCCGCAAAGTGACTTCCTCATTCCTTATGCACTCCATATGGCATGATCTCGCGAAGAGCGAGAATTGCAGGGAACAAGCGCTTGAACCTGCTTTCCTGCAGTAAACAAAGGGGGCCGCTGCGATCAGCCTGCCAGCCCCGATCAGAGCTGGCAGGCTATTTACATTTTTAATTATAAAAACCATGTGTACAGCACTGCGATCTAGCACAGTGCTGTGCAAACAACTGCCATGTCACTTAACTGTCCCTCCCAGCTGCTCACAATCTAATCCCTATCATAGGCATATGCCTATCTATGTAATGTATAGTGTATGTATGGTAGTCTAGGGTTAATTTAGGGGGAGGGGGGAGGAATAAAAGAAACAGGTTTTTTTTTAAATGATCTATTTTAATTAACCCCCTTGGCATTATGATTCTTTCCGGATTTTAGGATCTAAAATCGGTGCAATATTTTTACCTGTTTTAGATCCTAAAACATGGAAAATAAATCATGCTGCCAGGAAGTTCTGCAGCAGCCTAGCACTCACCCACCTCCCTAGGATCCAGTGCTGCAGTTTTCTCTCCATCCTCTGGGTGGCACTGTAACCCTATAGTGAGATTGCCATCTGTCGTCATGACAACAGTCGGTGATCTCATCAGGGGAAGCAGAGCCTCAGAGGAGAGGAAGAAGAATGGCAACCGATGTCGGGATCCCCCGGGAGGTGAGTTAAAATACCTGCTGTGCGCATTGTTCTGCACAGACCTCCCGACGACTACCACAAGTTCAGCTTTGGATAACTGCTCCTGGCATGTTTTTTCCACCCTGAGCTGAACTGGTGATTACTGCTAAGGAGGTTAATAAAAAAACAAAATAGCAGCAGCAATCAGATACCTCCAAAAGAAAGAATCATTTGTGAGAAGAAAGGGAGGTAAAATTAATTTGGGTGCTAAGTTGTATATCCGAACAATAAACCAATATTTGTGAAGTGCTGAATTGTAAAAAATGGCCTGGTCACTAAGGGAGTCTAAACCTCTGGTCCTCAAGTGGTTAATTAACCCCCTTGGTGGTATGATTCTTTCCGCATTTTGAGTCTAAAAGCGGTACGACTTTTTTGCACCCTTTTAGACCCTAAAACCTGGAAAAAAATCATACTGCCAGGGAGATCTGCAGCAGGTCCAGCAATCACTCACCTTCCTGGCTCCAGCGCTGCAGTTTTCCCTCCATCCTCCGGGTGGCGCTGCAACCCTAAAGTGATGTTGCCGGCTGTTGACATGACGACAGCTGGCGATCTCACCAGGGGGAAGCAGAGCCTTGGAGGAGCGGAAGAAAAATGGCTGTCGACGTCGGGATCCCCTGGGAGGTATGTTGAAATGCCCGTTGAGCGCATTGCTCTGCATACAGCCTCCGGCGGCTACCCCGAGCACAGGTCGAGATTACCGCTTTGGGCTGCGTTTTTCTCCCCCGACCCTAGCTCGGGATTACCGCCAAGGAGGTTAATAAAGTCTGTTAGTGTCTGTCATAATTTAGTGCTTTGATCTTCTACATTCTTCATAAGTAATTATCGGCAACAAAGAACCACACTGATCTAATCTTGGCAATTAATTTATGGTGGGTGTATCCAAGAATGTGGGTATCAGGTTTCTGATTAGTATAAATGTTACTGCAAAGGTATGTGTGCTCCTCCTAAAGTTTATATCTCACAGAGCTAGCTCCCTGCAACAAGTGTATCCTGGATCACTACAAAACCTGTGAGGTATCCTCCCCCAACCTATCACCAATGCAACACTTTTGCAGCACTCAACAGACAAAAGAAGATAATAAAATGATTTAATAAAAGCATCTACTATCACTATGCACAGTCCAACAATGTATTACGTTTCCTTGTCTTCTGTTCATTTTATTAATTCTATATTTCAGTCACCTCAGCAGAAATATAAAAAGAACCAGAAAGACATACGTAGTGAAGTCCTGTTTTTTGCAAAAATATGCATTCACGTGATGGTGCAAATGGGACTCCCAATTCACCATATACACTATGATAGTACAAATCACTCAACAATATTCCAAGCTGATCAAGTGACAAATCACCACAAATGCTTAAAGAGGAACTGTCATGAAAATCTTAAAATTTAAAGCACATACAAATAAGAAGTACATTTCTCCAAGAGTAAAACGAGCCATAAATGCCTTCTCTCCTATGTTGCTGTCACTTACAGCAGGTAGTAGAAATCTCACATTGCCGACAGGTTTTGGGCTAGTCCATCTCTCCATAGGGCATTCTCAGCATGGCCTTTATCCTTTATAAAGACACTAGTAAAAAGGCCCGCCCATTAAAAAACGGGCGCTAGGTCACAGCTGCTACCCCCTGCAATGCGTGCACATACGCATACCACTTGCTCGTTCCCAACCACTATCTGAAGTATATGCACACAGGGAGCTGCTTGCTTGGCAGTTGGAAAAAGCGGAGAACTCCCCTATGAGAAAATGGGCTAGTCCACAATCTGTCGGAAATGTCAGATTTACACTGTTTACTGTAAGTGAAAGCAACATAGGAGAAAAGTAATTTATGGCTCATTTTACTCTTGGAGAAATGTACTTCTTATTTGTATGTGTTTTAAATTTTAAGATTTCGCGACAGTTCCTCTTTAAGGTACTTCAGCGCTGATTTAGTACAGATCCACTCTAAGTATATTTCTATGTATTTCCTATTTTCCTATGTACTTCCTATTTTCCTATGTTCCTAATTATTATTTATTGTATTTATTAGTGCCAACATATCATGCAGCGAGGAATAATAAATATATACAATGATACAAGGATGACAGACATAACAAGGCTATAGAACCTAGAACAAAGTCATAAAACGCAAGCAGTACAAGATACATGATCATGTGATTATGGGCTGGTTAGGTAGGCCCAGTAAGCCACGCCCCCTGAGGAAACGAGCAAGGAGCTCGTGAAACATGTCGGGGCTCTTCATGGCGTTCACCATGTGCTTTGCCCGGCCTTCCTGATGCCTCTTTCCTGCCAGCCTTCTCTTCCTGCCTGGACTTTTACGCACAACAAGGCCTCCACTGCCTGTGCCACAACAGTCGTTGTCTACCTGATGAGAAACAGCCCTTCTACTTGCTGCTCGGACGGGTGAGCTTTCATATATTATGAACATTTAGAGGCTTGCTGAAGGCATGTACTGTATATACGTGAGGTACTCAGCTTAGCCTCCAGCTATTTTTTGCTTCTGCAAGCTTTGCTGCTACCATATCAGGTGGACTTTACCGGCTGCTTTGATCTGGACACTGTTGCTTTATGCCCACACGCTACATGCTTATATGCTTTGCATCTTCTTGCTACAAGCTATGCTTTTTGCTATGCCAAGGAACTGCCATTACTTCTATCACTTTGGGATGATGTTGTGAGAGGAGGACTGTTGTGCCTTGTGCAATACAATATCGTACTCATTGCCTGGAGCCTTGAGGAACTTTTGTGACATGTCACTGTGAAATATTTACCATTGCTGCTACATTTCGAGAGAGGACTTTGCTTACATCTTTTGTCCTACATACAAGTGAACCGGTTCTATGCATAGTATATGTGGGGTGTGACTGGTCCAGTGTGAATGGAGGTGTATGTAGTGGTGGGTTGAGGTTCTGGTGTATCTGTGGGACATAGGCTTTTTGGGTTATTTTTTTAATTTTACCTTTTGATAAATAAAGTTTATAGATTTTTTCAGTAAAATAGACTTCTCTTTTTATTGTTGTGTACCATCCACTGCTGTTATCCTTTCTTATTGGTGCAATGTATTAAGTGCCAACATATCATGCAGCGAGGGATAATAAATATATACAATGATACAAGGATGACAGACATAACAAGGCTATAGAACCTAGAACAAAGTTATACAATGCAAGCAGTACACGATACATGATCATGTGATTATGGGCTGGTTAGGTAGGCCCAGTAATACAAGTAAAGGCTGACATAGGGAAGGAGCACACGATCCTGTAGCTTACACTAGGGAAGGGAGGACCCTGCCAGAGGCTTACAATCTAAGGGGGAGGTGGGTTGAAACACTAGATAGGGCTCTGGAATAAATAGTAGAGAGTTACTGTGTGGTAGGTGGTGGGTAGGCCATCTTGAACAGGTGGGTTTTGAGGGCTTGCTTGAATGTGTTGAAGGAGGGAGCAAGTTTGATGGGCGGTGGAAGGGCGTTCCAGAGGGTGGGGGCGGCTCTTGAGAAATCCTGCAGGTGCACATGGGAGTGGGAAATGTGTCAGGCAGAGAGGCGAATGCCATTGGAGGACAGGAGGTGATGACCTGATGTATACCTGTGAACAAGCTCTGAGTTGTACAGTAGGTAGAGAAAGTTTTGTTCCCAGATTTATACACCAGGCATAACATTTTCAAACTTATCCTGAGTTGGATAGGGAGCCAGTGCATTGATTTACAGAGGAGAGATGTGGATGCGGAGTGGTGCGAAGAATGGATGAGTCTTGCAGCCGTGTTTATAACTAATTGAAGGCGGGCAATGTGTTTCAAGGGGAGGCTAGAAAGGAGGGAGTTACAGTAATCAAGGTGGGAGATGATGAGGGCATGGATGAGCAGCTTGGCCGTGTCCAGGGTTAAGAGGGGGCGGATCTTGGAGATATGTAAAATGGAAAGCACTTAAAAACATTGTCTAATGCTGGGCATACACGGTTAGTTTATGCACCCGGATCGATGCATCACCGCTCGTCCGTGCGTGCGCGCAGATTGATTCCGGCTCGTCCCCGTGGGCACTTCCTTCTCAACGCTTATCAGCGCTTCGTTTTTGCCTATTGTCCGCCTGCGGGGATCGAGCCGGGAATCGATCCACGCGGTGATCGGACATGTCGGAAATGATCAATCGAGCCATCAGTGGCTCGATTAATAAGAAGAATCTGGGCCGTGTATGCCCAACATAACTCCATCACTTGCACATGATATATTGCAATCCACTGTGCATCCAGTGCCAAACTCAGTGCCTCCACCTGCATGCAAAACAAGCTAGTGCTCACCATATACAGTTACTGAGTGATCACAGACCTGCTCTGCGCATTTGTATAGCCTGATGGATGCAATTTACTGCTCCTTTACTCCTCTGTCTCTAAAACTCCAAAAGCCCCATAAAGAGAGTAGTAAAGTTTTATTAAAAAAAATAATATAAATTCAAAATAGTGCAACACAATTCTATAAATGAATACACTGAGCAAAAATGTGAAGACAGCTCTTTCCATTTTGCATAAGCTGAACTGAAAGATCTGAAACATTTTCTACATACAAAAAAGACCACTCTAAAAAAAATTGTTCACAAATCTTAATCTGTGTTAGTGAGCACTTTTCCTTTGCCAAGATAATCCATCCCACCTCACAGGTGTGGCATTTCTAGGTGCTGTTTAGACAGCATGTATATTGCACAGGTGTGCCTTAGACTGGCCACAATAAAAGGCCACTCTGAAATGTGCAGCTTGATCACACAGCACCATGCCAAAGGTGTCGCAACCTTTGAGAGAGCGTGCAATTGGCATGCTTGCTGACTGCAGGAGTGTCTACCAGAGCTGTTGCTCGTGAAATCTATGTTCCTTTCTCTACCATAAGCCATCTCTAAAGGTGTTTCAGAGAATTTGGCGGTACATCCAACCAGTTAAAAGCAGGAAATCAAACTGCAGAGAGATCTGTGGCAGCTCAGCACTGTACTCACCTCCCCTGGATCCTGCACTGCAATTCTCCCTCAGTCCACCAGTTGACGCTGTACCCCTATAGAGAGATTGCCGGCTGTCGTCATGACCACAGACGCAATCTCACCAGAGGGATCCAGAGCCTCCAAGGACTGACAGAAGAAAAATACCAGCGTCTGGATGGGAGCAGAGTTTCAAACACCCGCTGTGCCAGGCTCTGACTAGACCCCCCCGGCGGCTACCACCACTAGTCAGGCTCGGGGTAACTTCTCTGAGCTGCGGGTTTCGGGCACAAGACTGACTCGGGGTTACGGCTAAGGAGGTTAAAAACTGGAAAAAAGTATTGACTCGAGCTGGGGTTAGAAAATTTGTACCAACTTGTACTAGCCAGCTTCTGTTTGCTGCATAAATCATAGTAATAAAGCTCTGCATGCAGCATTAATAATGGAGAGTTTGTAATTATATTGTTTGTTTTCTACCTGTGGGTTGTAAATAATGAAACTTTAATCACTCTGTGTTAATTTGCAGGAGAAACTCTGTACACTACCTGTGCATGTTCAGCTCTGCAATACCTATGGTGGAAGGTGGGTCCACTCAGGTATTGACTTGAGTATAAGCCGAAACCTATTCTTTTGGGACACCTTTTTGGGTCCAAAAACTCTGCTTATACTCGAGTATATTCTGTAGCTCGGGTACAGGGACTGCCCTTCCAAAACATGATAGTCTATAATTGCAGTAAAATTCTTGCTCCCATTCAAAGGATAACTGAAGTGAGAGGGAAATGGAGACTTACATATTTATTTCATTTTAAACAATACCAGTTGCCTGGCTGCCCTGCTGATCCTTTGCATCTAATACTTTTAGCCATAAACCCTGAACAAGTATATACAGATCAGGTGTTTCTGACATTATTGTCAGATCTGACAAGATTAGCTGCATGCTTGTTTCTGTCGTGATACAGACACTACTGCAGCCAAATAGCTCAACACAGCTTCCAGGCAACTGGTATTGTTTAAAGGAGTCATCAGGGGATATGAGAACAATAAGTGCTACTTACTGCATAGGGGCGCTGTCATTCAATGTCACGTGGACCGGAGCGTACTGCGCAGGTGCAGTAGTTCTGCGCCTGTGCACTACGCTCCGGTTCACGTGGCGGTGATTGACAGCGCTTCTCGTGCATGCGCAGTACAGGCTGGCCTCTAGGTCGGCCTGATGTCATTGCCAGGGATCGGGAAGCTTCACAGGCGAACGGCTCACCACGGAGCTGCAGCGTGGGACATGCTAGGAGCTTGAGGCTGGATGAAGCCCCAGGTAAGTAGCACTTATTGTGCTCATATCCCCCTGATGACTCCTTTAAAGGGAAATAAATATGGCTGCCTCTATGTTTTTTTTTTCACTTCAGTTGTCCTAAGGGGCCTATTTCCACTACACGCAGATTGGATGCAGAATGAATGCAGACTACAATGAATGCCTATGGGAAAATCTGCATCAGATAAATTGTGTTTAGTGGAAACAGGCCCATAGGCTTTCATTGGAGTCAGTTTTTTTGAAGCCATTCTGCATCCAATCTGCGTGTAGTGGAAATAGGCCCTTTACTCTTTAGTGCCAGGTTCTCTAGTACACACATATATACAAACAGAAATACCAACTGCATAATTTAATATGAGGTCATTTATTTCAATGTATTGTTTTTGTTTCACCGGTCTTATTTAGCATAATCCAGGCTCCATGTGTATTACCAGCAGCACCACTTTCGATCCTTGGTCATATTCGGAAAGCTTAGAGCAGCATAAATTAAATCGCATTAATTTAGCATGATAATTCCTCTTCAACAAATCATGCTAAAACATTTTCTTCATCATTTTATGCATAACAAACTAATAAGCATGTAGCTCGAAACAGGCAAATAGTCAAGTTTGGAAAAGCTATAATTAACTTGAGATTTTTTTCCCCCTCTCCTTTCTCCCATCGCAATACTTGGTAACAAAACATAAATGGAGTAGAAAGACGCGACGTGGCAGCTGAAAAAGCCATTGCAAAGATTACTAGTTATGGCTACGACGTCTTCACCAAATCATTTCTCTTTTAATTATTGAGCTGCTGCAGTTTGCATATAAACAGCTGCTGAAAATGTCACATGCAAATGGAAAGGTGGGAGGGAGGAGCGGGGACAGAACCAAAATTGTAGCGCGCTCCGGTTTTATTTATTTATTTTTTATTACCGTGAATATGCCACCACAGACGGCTCCCAGTAATAATACCATCTTGCAATTCTCTGAGCACTGTACAGTCTAAAGTGCATCACACTGCCATTAATCCCACTTATCATTCTGACAGCTCGGTAATTACACTACTGCTATAGCCAGGTAGGCCTAATAAAATATCAACTGCTGAGTTAGAGTACACGCTGGAAAGATGTTTTATTAAACTTGGGGGGTTGATCATCAAGTGACATTACTGTTGACCTATTTTTCTATTTGACAATAAATTATACTTTGACCATGCCATAATAGATATTACAAAGTGCATTTGCCAAATCGAAAAAAAAAAAAAAAAAAGGTACTGCATTCCACTAAGCTAAGCAAATGGCATAAATAAAAGAGCAGGAAAGGCATGCCAAAATGTTATTACCTAAATTGTTTTAAATGATTAATAACTTGAAAAATCACATCCATACTGTTTAAGGGACAGTAAAGCAAATTGCAACAACCGTGACTGCTACATAATTTTTCCATCAAGTAGCATTTAAATGAAATGACTGAGACTTTCAGTCCGCCTTTTTAAATTTCCTTTTTGCTATTCAGGTTACATTTTCATTAGAAGTGTTAAAACTGTTTTTTTTTTTTGCGTTACATGGTATTAAAATGCAAACTCTGGACTTAACCTATTTCCAGTTGGAGAGGAAAGGTGGGAGGGAGAGGCAGAGAGAGGGAGAGAGAGAGAAGGGGAGGAAAGAAGGGGAGAGGGAAGGGGGAGAGGAAAGGATGGAGGGGAGGCAGAGCCAGAGAGAAGGAGAGAGAGAGAAGGGGAGGGGAGAGGGGGAGACTAGGGGACAGGGAATAAGGGCAGAGAGAGAGCAAGATACAGAAAAGAGAGAGCAAGGGAGAGGAGAGAGAGAGCTGGAGAGAGAGAATACAAGTGAGTGAAAGAAAGCAACACATACAGACACAATACAAGTTCATTTGAACTTGTGCAAGTTCATGTTAATGAGCAAGTGATCTTTAGTTATGGTGATCCTTTTAAATGCCGCGCGATAGTGACATAGGGCTAGTGAAGGATTGTAGCCGTAGTAGCGGCCACGCTAGTGAAGTATCACGGTCACGCTACATCACTATAGTGCGGCATTTAAAAGCATCAGCCGTAACTAAAGAGTGCGTGCTACGCTGTCAGGATGCGCTAGTGAAGTACCGCGTGGAGTCTGACACCGGACAGGTAATGTATAAATGCAAACATGTGGGGGGGGGGGGGGAGCACATTGATACATTGCAGTGGTGGCAGTGGCTGGGGTTCTCACCGTTTCGTCGCTTGTTCCAAAATTGGCTGCTGTACACCAGACCAACCAACTTCGGCCCACATCTTGCAACATGCACGATCGACAATGTGACCAATTTTCGTCCCAAAATTGGTCACTTTGTCGGTCTGGCATGCACTTGGCAGTACTAATTTTCATCCAATTCGATTATAATAACCGAACTGGATGGTCGATCGGCCGCCAAGTTACCTGATGTATGGCCACCTTAAGTCGGACAATAAAAAAAAAAGAAATAAATTAAAAAAATCTAAATTTTACTATTACAAATCCTCCCTAAGCTTTCAACATGAAAACTTGTTAACAGAAATTAAAATTTTAAATTTGGAAGCATTTCATGACTTTACACATACACATCTGCTATTTTTTAATCTATTCAGGTCTATGAATGTATTATACAGTTTTATTTGTGCTTTAAAAGCCTATTCTACTATGATGCAGGGAACAATATTAACTTCTCTTAAAGGCACTGAAGTGACATACAGTAAGGCTTTGCTCACATCTAAAATGGAAATCACTGATGCCAGAGATTCTCGATTTTTTTGTGTGATCCCCCTCCGTCACTTACTTGCATGTTGCGATTTTGTGTAAAGTGCTTTCCAAAGCACTTATGCAGAGCAATTTGTTTTTTTCACTTTCTGACTCAAGTCAGGAAGTGAACTCTTTGACCCGGAAAAAATAAATACAAGGGGCCTGATTCACTAAGTGGTGCTAACCTAGTTAGCATGCCTAAAGGCTTTGGGCATGCTAACTAGGGTACTAAGTAGTTAGCACACACCAAGTAAAATCAGATCGCGTGCAAAAATTTGTGCACAAAACTTTGCGTGCGCAAAGCCCAATGCCCGCGAAACTTCGTACCGGGTGCGACGAAAGCGGCACACCCGATGCGCCTATAAGGTCACATTGGATGCGCCCTAAACATCGCATGGGTGCGACATTTAGGGCATATCCAATTCGACCTTATAGGCGCATCTGGGGCACTGTTTTCGTCTTGCGTGCACCGGGCTTTGCACGTGCAAAGTTTTGTGCGCGAGTGCTAATTAGCACAGAAAGTTTGTTTAGGCGTGATAAGGGGCTTTTCACAAGCATGTTAACAGCTAGCACCGCTTTGTGAATCAAGCCCATTGTATTTATTCTTAAAAGCGCTGCGGAAATCGCTATACCAAGCGCTTTTTCAAGCGTTTGCAATTACCCTATACCTGCCATGATAGGCAAAATGCCTCAAAAATAGTACAGGTGAGCAGATCGGAATTGGACCACTCAGATGTGAACACTCTCATAGGGAATCATCGCACAAGCGTTTTTAGGGTGATTTTCAAAATCGCCGGCACTTAAGAAATGTGAAAACACTCTAGGTGTGAACAAGCCCTGAAATGCAGTAAATTATTCAGGACACCCACTTTACATTAAATTTCCTGGTTTTAGCATCAGAAACACTTCCTATATTTAAATATATATCTTGGTATGTAGCTCCACTTTCCCATTGATGTTGGCCTAAGCTGTTAGGCTATTTGGAATTCTTATCCCAGAGCATTCTCAGAGACCTAGTGTATTTTCCACAGGCTTTGGAACTCTCAGTAAACAAACATTCTGCATAGATCATCTAGCATGACTAAAGATGTCACCACCTAAATTTTATAAATTTCAGAATTTAGGCCCTGTTCATACTGTCAGCGTTTGCAGAACGCATAGAAAAGCAAAGAAAACGCAAGTTGAAAAACGCATGCGTTTATATGCGTTTATCTTGCGTTTTCTATTGCATTTTTGCATGTTGAAAGGAAGTGAGTCACACAGGAAACAATAGGAAACGAAGAGCTAAACGTACGCTAAAGCGAAATAGTTCGTTTTTGATACTACTATTATTATTGTTCTACAATTATTATTATTGTTCTACACCTCAGTGCATCAACTTGAAATAATGTGCATCTCAGTGACCATCTATATCTGCTGGTATAGATTGTGGTCCTAAATGCTGGAAGATCTAGATGTACAGATAGCCCAAACTGTTCGCCCAGCGCATGTTCGATTTGCTCCCTTTACATTATAGTGGAGCCAAAAATGGACCCCTCACCTCAGAGTCAGCAGAAACATGGCAGCCAATTAGCTATCCCTCCCACCTGGACCCGCCCCACCACCTATCAGAAAGTCAGCACAGCAGCCATTTTGCACTCTAAGGCTAAGTTCACAGTGCGACTTTAAAAATGCACATTAAAGCCACATTTAACGCAGAATAACGCACTGCAATGAAATATCAATGCCCCGTTCACAGTGCACACATTGTGTTGGTGTCTAACGCTGCACGTTAAGTGAAAGTACTGCATGCAGTGCGTTATACACATTATCAGCTGCGTTACACTGTTTGCACATGCTCAGTAATGACTTGGAAGCATACTTTTCATTGCCTGTATTTTCTACTGTATCTACTGTATGCGATGGTAACGCTGCGTTGCAACTTTTTTGGCGCATTGCGTTGTAAGTTTGCATTTTCACTTTAACATTGTATCAAAACGCAACGTCCCACTGTGAATCTAGAATGACTGTGGCTGTTGTGAAGGAGACTAGGCACAGAGCATTTCTGTTGATGGGGAAAGCATAAATTAGGCCTGTGTTCTGTGTCCCCAGTGGAGTTTCTTGCTGCTACAGCACCAATTCACCATCTACATAACCCCAAGAGCCCTTCTAAATGCTGTGTTTTGTTCTCGTGATATTGCTGTTCAGTGTGTCCAATCCATACAGTGCACTTTAGCTGTTGCAGGCAGGTGCACTCATTGCTCAGTGCTACAGTAGTTCACCCTTCTAAGGGCTGTTTTTTTTTTCTTGCTATTGTTATATTGCAGTTCTGTGTGTCCAGCGTACCCATTAGCTGTTGGAGACAGGTCTGCTGGTCCTAGTAAGGCACCAACTTGATAAATCAATTGCCCTTGTAAGGACTATTTTTCTTGCTATTGTTAAATTGCAATTCTGTGTGTCCAGTGCACATGTTAGCTGTTGTAGACAGGTCTGCTGGTCCTAGTAGTGCACTGACCATAACCCGATAATCCTTCGCCACCACTACTGGCATCCAGTATCCACTACTGCCCCCTGTTAACCATTCCAGCCTGCAGGGATTTTTCACCTTATGCATCAAAGCAATTTTCACCTCCCATTCATTCGCTAATAACTTTATCACTACTTATCACCATTTATTGATCTATATCTTGTTTTTTCCGCCACTAATTAGGTTTTCTTTGGGTTGTACATTTTGCTAAGAATTCTTTATTTATAAATGCATTTTAACAGGATTAATAAGAAAAAAATGGAAAAAAATCATTATTTCTCAGTTTTCGGCCATTATAGCTTTAAAATAATCCATGCTACCATAAT
This sequence comes from Hyperolius riggenbachi, assembly GCF_040937935.1. Classification (NCBI taxonomy): domain Eukaryota; kingdom Metazoa; phylum Chordata; class Amphibia; order Anura; family Hyperoliidae; genus Hyperolius; species Hyperolius riggenbachi. The sequence goes on from NC_090651.1 coordinate 107,223,817, forward strand.
TAAAACCTATGTATTTCATTTGCCCGTATGTCTCGATTATTATACCGTTTACATTATTGTCCCTATCACAATGTATGGCGCCAATATTTTATTTGGAAATAAAGGTGCATTGCTTCCGTGTTGCGGCCATCACTATTTACAAGCTTATAATTTAAAAAATGTTTATAGTATACCCCCTTCAAATGCATATTTAAAAAGTTCAGACCCTTAGGTAATTATTTATGTCTTTTTTTATTGTATTTTATTTTTTCATTAAAACATTTATTTGGGTAATATTTTGGTGTGGGACATAAACAGTTCATTTATAATGTTGTTGAATGTGTAAATTGTAATGTAAAAAATGTATAGATGTAGTTTTACTATTTGGCCACAAGATGGCCACCTTCATTTTTGTTTTCCCTCCTTGTACTTCTCGCTAAGCGGAAGTACAAGGGGGATGCGGAAATATTTCCGGGCAGAAGAACTGAAGCCTCATGTGTGAGTGCTTCGGTTTTTCTGCGGGGGACAGTGATCGGGAACCATATTCCCGTTCACTGATCCCAGGGCTACCGGGGGACACCACGAGGACACGGGGATGCGCCCACAATCGCGTGCAGGAGCGCGGCGAAGCTTCACGTCCGGGCGGCAGAAATGGTTAAAGGACTCAGTGGAGAATCCGTTTTTTTGGTCACCTAAATGTCATTGAACTACCTCAGCCCGACCATAGGGGTGAAAAACTGCAATACCTGCACTCCCATGAATGTGCGCACAAGCACGGTGGCCAATACACAGCACCACACAAAGATTGCCGCAGAGAGGACTAACATTTATGTTCTGGAGGTTTCAACTAGCAAAAACAATGATTTGCTCACCTGATGTTATCACTAAAGCTCTTTGCGATTGTTTGCGGTGCTGTAGACAGGGTGTTTGGTCTGTCAGTGTGAAGCGGGTCTAACCCTTACACTACCTGATGGACATGTACACACGCCGGACATTTTAAAGCAGCACTTTATTCCACAAATATAGGAATGTAATGTGATTTCTGCCCTTTAGAGATTGAAACACGACTCTGCGTCAACTACGTAATATTTTTTGGGACCTTTGCTTTGGATCCCCCTCCGGCATGCCACGGTCCAGGTGTTAGGCCCCTTGAAACAGATTTTCCATCACTTTTGTGTCCAGAAACAGTCCCTATAGGTTTGAAAATTTGCCTACACATTTGCGGAAAATGTGCGTTTGCGAACCAAAAATTTGATATTCACTACATCACTATCTATATGTTAATTGTAACAGAGAGAAAATTGCTGTGCACTGTTGTGCATCAGGCCTATAGAGCCTGCCATATTTACTTATTTTTAAACAATACCAGTTGTCTTGCTGTCTTGCTGCTCATCTGTCTTTAATACTTTCAGCCATAGATCCTGAACAAGCATGCAGATCAGGTGCATCTGACTAAAGTCTGACTGTGTTAGCTGCATGCTTGTTTCAGGTGTGTGATCCAGACACTTCTGCAGCCAAAGTGATCAGCAGAACTGCCAGGCAACTGGTATTGGAAAGCCTCCAAGTCTCTCAGGCTAGATTCACAGTAGGATGTTGCGTTATGATGCGACGTTAAGGGTGCAACACAGATCGTGACGCAACGTAAAGGCGCACATAGCACATTGCGTTCATACGCGTTAAGTCCTTCTGTGTTATGCATAAACGTAATTTAAATGCGTCTTTATGATTGCATAATGATGATTATAAATGCAGTCATGTCATTATTTACTTAGCACCTGTGAAAGTCAGTACTGAGCATGACTAACAGACTAATGCAGCTCATGTTGTGTATAACGCACTGCATGCAGTACTTTCTTTTAACGTGTTGCGTTATACAACAACGCAATGTGTGCACTGTAAATGGCGCATTGATTTATTATTGCAGTGCGTTTCTCTGCGTTATTATTTTTTATAGCGTGCGACTTTAACGTCTCACTGTGAACTTAGTCTCAGAGTATCCCTCTGAGTTCAGATGTCCTTTAAATGAGGATCCTATTGAAATGATGAAATCTGTTTTGAGATGGAATGTGCAAATTATAATTCAGAAAAAAATGTTATTACTGTTCTACACATCAGCACACTCTCCTTTTTCACCTTTTGTTCTTGTAAATATTTTTTGGCACTCAAACAAGGACAGTAGGAGATATAAAGGAATCAATGTTTTCTGTATTTCCTGCCAACTTCCTGCTTGTTGTTGTTAATACTACCAGCAATGCACAGAAGAAGACACTGCAGCAGTGAGCACAAAGAGAACGAACTGGACCCCCTGGATCTCCAAAACATGCCCCCTTTACTGAGACTTAAAAGCAGAACTTCGGGCTAAAATAGTATTTTACCTTTCAAAAGTGGATGTGATCTGTGTCATAAATACATCAAGTCTATCTTCTGGAATGTTATATAAATAATATAAAAGAAAACTATAGACAAAGCTAAAACTTTTTGTCAGCTGCACTGCTGCTAAGCTACATACATACAAAGAGATTCATAGGCTGAAATGTTTGTTGTCGATTGCTTTGGGTAAAAAAACTTCCATTTGAGGATTCCAATCCCCACAGACACTCAATAGGGTTTAGGCCTGAAGACATGGTTGGCCAGTCCAGCATCTTTATCTTCAATTTCTGTAGCAAAGCAATGGTCATCTGGGAGCTGTGTTTGAGGTTGTAATCATATTGGAATACTTTCCAGTTTCCCGAGGTAAGGGGAATAATACTCAGTTTCAATATGTTACAGTACATATTGGCAATTGGCATTCATGAGTCCCTCAATGAACTGAAGATTCCCAGTGCCGGGAGCACTAATGCAGCACCAAACCATGACACTCCCACCACCATGCTTGACTGTAGACAAGACATACTTGTCTTTGTACTCCTCACTTGGTTGTCGCCACACACGCTTGACACCATCTGAACTAAATATGTTTATCTTGGTCTCCTCGGACTACAGGGCATGGGTCAAGTAATCCATGTCCTTAGTTTGCCTGTTTACAGCAAACTGTTTTTAGGCTTTCTTGTGCATCATATTTAGAAGAGGATACCCTCTGCGATGACAGCCATGCAGACCAATTTGATGTAGTGTGCAGTGTATGGTTTGAGAAGTGACAGGCTGACTTTCCCACCCATTAAACCTTTGCAGCAATTCTGCCTGTCATACATCTATTTGCAAAAGACAACCTCTGGATATGACACTCAGCATGTGCACTCAACATCTTTGGTAGACCAGGGCGAGGCCTGCTCAGTGTGGAACATGTCCTGTTAAACCACTGTGTGGTCTTAGTCACAATGCTGCAGTTCAGTTTCAGGGTGTTGGCAATCTTCTTTTAGCCTAGGCCATCTTTATGTAGAGCAACATTTTTAAGATCCTTAGAGAGTTTTCTGCAATGAGGTATCATAATGAACTTCCAGTGGCCAGTATGAGAGAGTTTGGCCACAATTCATAAAGCATTACCGCACGCGTTATCGCCCAAGCGGTAAATTACCGCATGGTATGTTTTTGTTAGTGGATTCATAAAATTTAACGCATGTTTGCCGCATGGAGATAGTGCGGTATTAGTGCGGTAATGTTGCGGTAATGTAAACGTTGATTGTGTCGGTAAAGTGAATGAAGTGTATTCATGGAAAAAAAAAAGGGGGAGTAAGGAAGCGATAAATAACAGCTTGTTATCGCCAGCAAAGACCTGGCGAGTGTGCTCTACACAGTAGCATTTTAGGTGACAAATGGTGCCCTTCAGCTTAATGTTATGGAATTTTTAAGGATACAGAGGAGGAAGGGTTAGAAATCGTGCAAGGTTATATAATTTATAAGAATAATTATATATATATATAATATATACATATATATATTATGTGTATATATATATATATATATATATATATATATATATATATATATATATACACACAGTGGCTTGCAAAAGTATTCAGCCCCCTTGAAGTTTTCCACATTTTGTCATATTAGTGCCACAAACATGAATCTTTTGCCACAAACATGAATTTTATTGGAATTCCATGTGAAAGACCAATACAAAGTGGTGTACACGTGAGAAGTGGAACGAAAATCATACATGATTCCAAACATTTTTTACAAATAAATAACTGCAAAGTGGGGTGTGCGTAATTATTCAGCCCCCTGAGTCAATACTTTGTAGAACCACCTTTTGCTGCAAATACAGCTGCCAGACTTTTAGGGTATGTCTCTACTAGCTTTGCACATCTAGAGACTGAAATCCTTGCCCATTCTTCTTAGCAAAACAGCTCAAGATGTGTATATATATATATATATATATATATATATATATATATATATATATATATATATATATATATATATATATTACATACACACATATATGTATATATATATATATATATATATAAGTCACATGTGTTTAAAACTGCCCACTTCTACCCAGCATGCACCTTGTCATTAGGAAGTCAGCGACAAACTACCGCACTCTGCAAATTTTACCGACAGCTTTCCGCACCACACCGCACACTTACTGCACACTTACCACACACTTACCGACTGCTATCGCACTCGGAATTTTTTACATGAATTCACTGCAAAAACCCTCATTTACCACTAGCGGTAATTTCCCGCCCGTCTCTGAACTACCGCACTCATTTTTATGAATTGAGGCCTTTGAGAGCAATAACACCAAATTTAACATACCTGCATCCAGTTCACACCTAAGAATTTGTGACGGTAATAAGCAACATGACGCCAGGAAGAGGAAATGTTTAATTTGGGCAGAATTTTGACATTATTAACCTCCTTGCCGGTCTAAAAAATCCGGCAAGGAGGCAGCGCCGCACTTTTTTTTTTTTTTTTAAAATCATGTAGCGAGCCCAGGGCTTGCTACATGATAGCCGCTAAGCGGCGGCATCCCCCCACCCACTCCGATCGCCTTCGGCGATCAGAGTATGCAGGGAATCCCGTTGAGAACGGGATTTCCTGCAGGGCTTCCCCGGTCGTCATAGACGTCGTGACGTCAGAGGGAACTCCGATCCGCCCCTTAGCGCTGCCTGGCACTGATTGGCCAGGCTGCGCAGGGGCCTGGGGCGGGGGGGGGGGGCGGCTCGGCGCGGCGGGTAGCGGCGAATCGGCGGCGAGCGGCGGCGATCGCGACCTACACGCAGCTAGCAAAGTGCTAGCTGCGTGTAGGGAAAAAAAATTATGCAAATCGGCCCAGCGGGGCCTGAGATATCCTCCTGCGCAGGTTACCCCGAGCTGAGCTCGGGATAACCGGCAAGGAGGTTAACTTAGGGGTGTAATCAGTTTTGTTGCCAGCGGTTTAAGCGTTAATGGCTGTGTTGAGTTATTTTGATGGGACAACAAATCGGTACTGTTATACAAGGTGTAGTACGCTACCAAAGTAATGTTTTCGATTTTTTTGTCTGAGCCACCAACCTGAAACAAACATGTGGTTAGTGAAGTCAGACTTTACGCAGATTAGAACACCTCCATACTCAATCTTGTTCAATAGTCTAAAGCAAGGATGTCAAACTCCACTCTTCATGGACTGAGGTCCTTACATATTTTTGGCACAGCTCAAATTTATTGATGGGACTGAATAATACAAGTATTTAAAATCTGTACATCAAAAACAATTCCTCCTTTTGTACTACCAATAGTCACTGGAACACAGGCTGTTTGTTATCAGTATGTAAAAAAATTAAAGTGGACCTGAATTCTTGCACACGACAGAAGGAAAAAAGAGAAATGCAACCTGTATGTATATAGAGAGTTTAACCTTGCTTATTTCCCCTCTTCTGTGATTAATCAAGTGTAAATAGAGCTTTCAGCTGTATCAGCTCAGGAATCTTGGCAGTCCTCGGCAGAGCAGCTAATTTGTAAACACAGGATGTTAACCCTATGTCTACTTCCATGAAAACAGGAAGTAGACACACTGCAGGACTTGTATAAGCTGTGACAAGGCAATGCTTTTCTTTAAAAGTTATTATGGTGGAAGTTCTGAGTGCAGATCTGCTTTAAAAACCCACCTGAAGTGAGATGGATGTGGAGGCTGCCATATTTATTTGCTTTTTATCAATACCAGTTGCCTGGCACCCTGCTGATCTTGTATGCACCAGTAGTGTCTGAATCACCCACGTGAAACAAGCAGCTTTCATATCCCTCTCACTTCAGGTATCCTTTAAAGAGAACCCGAGGTGTGTTTGAAGAATGTTATCTGCATACAGAGCCTGGATCTGCCTATACAGCCCAGCCTCTGTTGCTATTCGAAACCCCCCTAATGTCCCCAGGGCCGGATTTGTACTTTTTACTGCCCAAGGCCAACTATACCATCTGTATGGTTGCTATCTCTGTGTGCCCCAATGCGAATTCTCCTTACTTTCCATCATTGGTGTCACAGACAATAGTTATTTTAGTAATACATGTATAGATTATAAGTTATGTTTTGAAATTTTATGTTATGTTTGCCATCTCATTAATGATGGACCCATTGCGTCACCATGAGAGTTAGGCTGATGTATACCTGCAGGATAGAGCTTACAGGTCTTGCAGGGACGGCACAAGTACAGGAGGAGAGTACAAATGTTAAAGCTGTTCTTGTAGATAGGGATGACTGCATAGAACAGCTTTCCTGACCCTCACTGAGCAGCCCCTAAACTTCTGGTGCCCTAGGCCATGACCTATGTGGCCTTGCCAGAAATCCGGCCCTGAATGTCCCCCTGCACTCTGCAATTAGACATAGATCACAGCCGCGCTGTGCGGGACTGTGTTTACATCTGTAGTGTCAGTCTCGGCTGCTCCCCCGCCTCCTGCATAGCTCCGGTCTCTGCCCCCATCCCTTCCCTCCAATCAGCGGGGAGGGAAGGGAGGCAGGCGGGGACCGGAGTTCTGCAAGAGGCGGGGAGAGCAGCAGACTGACACTACAGAGAAAAACACAGCCCGCTGCGACATGCTGTGTGTCGACAGCATGGCTGTGATTTATGAGGGATTGCAGAGTGCAGGGGGACCTTAGGGGGGTTTGGGATAGCGACAGAGGCTGGTCTGTATAGGCAGATCCAGCCTCTGTATGCAGATAACATTCTTCAAACCCACCTCGGGTTCTCTTTAAACTGAGATATGAATTGTAATCTGTATTTTGAGTAGGATAACACACAAGAGACATTTTTCAAATGACTATGTTAAATTCATGAGAAGTTTGATATATCTATTTACAGTATAGACCCGGTGTACAATTATTAGGAAACTGTGGACGCAAGCACAAACACTACACTGTTTTTCATCACATAGTAAGGGCTGCAGATTGAATATCCTAAGCTCTTAGCTCAAAATCATAACACAGAGATGAGAATGGCCTAAATGTCACTTGTTAGATGCGTAAGGCCCTTTGACACACACATTCCATGTTCTTAAAAAATGGATGGCTGCTTTAAAAGGAGGTTAACATTGTCAGGCAGTTTAATGAGAAATTTTGCAATTGTTTCAACCTGGTACTAATTAACCCATACTTTTATTGCAGCGGTTTTAATGAGAACATAAAAGATCATCATTGTATAAAGCAACATTAATATGCATTTGCTTTTTCAGTTTTACGTATTTATACAACAGTCTTTCTTTAAAGGTTTCCGCATCTTTACAATTTCTCATATTTGTTTAGGAAATTGAATTTAATTACAATTTTTTCCCCAAGTGCATTTATCTAGAAGCTTAAAAGACTGGTCAGGATTGCCTTTATGTCAAATATTATTTTATTTATTTCAAGATGCTGAATCCTCTTAATGTCAAAAAGCATTAGTTGGTGTTGGCTGCCAGAATGCCATTTTATTCATCTAACTCATTTATATAGAACTGATACATTTTTCACAGCACTTAATAGAGAACACCAAACCATTCACGTCACTCCCTGTTCCCCTGTGGAGGATCATTAGTTAACGTCTCTCTATCACAGTCGAAAATGTGAAGACCGGAAATGGTAGGTAATTCTACCCTTCGGGCAGATTTAATTTCAAAAACCCGAAACAGTTTGTGATTTTAAGCTGCAGAAACTTCTTCTGTGTCCACTTTTAAAAAGTGTATTGGCAGAAGTTAAACTGTCTCTAAAGGATACCGTAGCCGAAAAAAAAAAAAACTATGGAAAACAGAGGGAGCAGGCATGTATCATCACCTGCCTACCGCTCCCCCGCCGGAGTCGGCGGAGTTGGGGTGACTGCACAGGTGCTGGTCAGGCTGCCCATGGCCCGGGAGCACACTGCGCATGTGTATGACTTCATGCACGACACATAGTGACATCATACACATGCGCAGAGCACTCTCGGCCGTAGGTAGCCTGGCCAGCATCAACGCAGTCACCCCAACTTAGAAGACGATGCCAGAGTGCTTTCAGGTACATTATGCAGGGGCAGAGAGGAGAACGGGCGGAGTGGTAAGTATCGGTACAGGTGACGGTATATGCCTGCTCCCCCCGTTTTCCATGGATTTTTGGGCTCTGGTATCCTTTAAATGAAACCTGAGAGGGCGAGGGGGAGCAGCCCCCTCCAGGCTGATCACTCCCTCACTGTCCACTTCCTTTATTTTCTGCAATTGGCTCTGGTAAGTCCGCCGGTCTGGGGCCACCAGCGCATGTGGAGTCTGGCCAAACGTACACTGCCATCGCACTCACATTGTTGGGAGCTTTCTGCGCTGGCATAGTAATACTGCACAGACCGCTCCTGGCCATGGGATCGCGACGGGGGAGCGTGTGCGGTCAGACTGTGCCCTCCCCGACTATCCCCGGCTGAACAACTTACTGGAGCCGATTGCAGAAGATACAGAAGGATGGTAGAGGGATCAGCCTGGAGGGGGCTGGAGGAAGCCCCAGATCTGTATACATTTTCTATCCTTCCCCATCTCAGGTACACTTTAATATAACATTGATTTAGAAGTCTACAGGATCTCCACTACGGGTGCATCATTTTTGTTTTAAAAGAATACCTCTGACAACAGCATCCAAAGCACCAGTTCCATCATTAATTCAGGATGAAGATGACAACAAACATTAAATAGAACCCGAGGTGAGGCTGGAAATAAAAAAAGAGATTAATGCTACCCGAATCAGCGGGGGACTGAGCGGATCAGATAGCCGCCATCTCCGCAGCACCAGTGGCCTGCAGTCTTCTGCTTTCACTTTCGTGACCCTTGGAGTCACGATGCTGGAAGAGCTGCTCTCACAGAGCAGTGAGCAGGGAGGCAGGGGAGCAGCAGGGGGTGCAGCCAAGAGACAGAGCTACCCAATGGTAGCTTTGGAAGGCCTGTAGGAACACCCCTAGTGGGCATTTAAGCAGGGACTACTTCTTTCCTCCCATTACCCTCCGGAATAGTTACAATTGTCGCTAATTCCGGGGGAGTGAAAGTGCAGAACTGGGGGGGGGGGGGGGGGCAGACAGCGGCATGGGGGGGGGAAAGAGGCATGTCCTGGGGTCCTCTGGTACTCTTTAACTGCTATTGTATTTTTATGATGGGTAGCTTTCATTCATAGAGTGTAAAAAAACCTCAAACTTGCAATTGCAAATACAAGACTGTCGGTTATGATTGGAGGTTATTCTTAATCAACATAACTAGTCCCAACAACTAAATCAGGTAAAAAGGGCACAAGTCACGCCTGTTAATTTGGGCTTTGCTATAAGTTACTTTGTAATTAGTGGCAAAAGTGGCACATGCAGTTCTAGGATCGGTAATTTGGGTGCCCTTCAGTCAAGCAGTCTGGGTTGGAACACATTACTGGGGTAATTTGGGCACCTGAGTGCTGGGAAGGATAGATGGCTACAGCTGCAGCTGGAGTGCAGGGAGCCAGAGGGCTGGGCTGCAGCTGCTTTTTATGTACTTTGCCTTGGCTTGTATCCCTGACTGCATGTGTTCACGAAGCGGTGCTGGGAAGGGAGGGGTAATTTGTAAGTGAGGGGAGACCATTATTTAGAGTAGGTGAGAGGAGCTAAGCATTAGGTATAGATAGAGGGAGGTTAATGATAGGCATAGGTAGCGGAGGGTTAGTGTAGGAGTTAGGTTACAGAGGGGAATAGAAGAATATCGGTACAATTGCCAATATCCTACTATGAGGAATTGAGTATAGTAGAATGTCCATAAATTTGCAGATAGATATTTAAAATACACCCAACAACAACATCTAAATGGAGACCATACAAAAGACAAAAATATAAGGCTCAAAAGACTCAAGAAAACAGATTGCTTAGTAGATCAGAAGGCAACAGAGATATGTTAATGGATCCTACTTTAAGCATAGGATCCATTTAAACCAGGGGTGGTCGTAGTCAGCCTACTTCGCTACGCTGGAACTACACGTAGTTTTACGCAATTACGCTTCGCCAAACTATGGCTTAGAAATCAATTTCGTAGACTACGCGTTAAAATACGCAATTACGAGCAGTGTATGCAGATGCTTATGCCCGCATGCAGAAAATTGTACGCATTAATTCCTCTTTAAATGCTTATATCGGTAACTCTTCTATGCGTACATTCCCCTTTACAATGCGTAAATTTGTAAGCATACAATCGCATGTGGAAAATTGGACGCGAGTAACACGTTCGTAGTTCACTACGCAATACACATGTTAAGCATGCTATGTATGATATATCCAACGTGACAGACATAATGAAACTCTCTGTGAATAAGGGTTCCAAACTGTGCATGGTGACAGTGGATCCACATGTTTGCATAGATGTGTGAAAGTTTAGGGGCAGGCATGCAAAAACCCATTTTCACCAAATGCATTGAAGTTAATGGAATAGATGAATCACGTTTTCAAGAAAGTATACATATTCATGTGAAAATGAGTTTGGTTAAAACTCTAGCTCATCCCTAGTTGTTACCATAACATATCACAGTTTAGGATACAAGTAATAGATATGGTCAAAAGAAAGAGGAGAGGAGTTATATCAAATAATTATTAAAAAGAGAGGCCTTTTGGATAAAGAAATTAGGAACGATGACAGAGGAGATTTCCAACATCTTCAATTACCCATCAGGTCCAATTCAGCAAGATTGGTTGGTGGCACTTTGACTGACTAAAAGAAGGGGAGGCAACTTGGTTAGGATTGGTCTAAATTTGGACCGGTGGTATAAAAGAACTTGAAGCAAAGGAAATGTAGCACATAGCTGAGGGGCTTGAAGAAAGAGTGGATATATCTGAAACAGTGGCCAATCACCACCAAATGAAAAAAAACAAACAAACACTAAAGCAGTATGGATACTATGTATTGCTATACACTGTTTTTTGATGCTCCCAAATTGGACACTTGTATGCATCTGATGACACAGAAAATGTGTGTAAATAGCATGATTTATTATTATGTGATTTGAATTTTCAAGAAGAATCTATTAAAATATGTTTTTTTTCTACTTTTTGGCACACTGGTCCAAAATACAACAATTTGGCCCTCTTCCTCATACAGCAGGTCCACTTTCCAATATGCTTACACTTCCCCACCAACTACACCATTTACTTCTCATCTGGCTACCTAGGCAGCAGCTCCACTAAGATGTAACCTATGTTGACATTGTAGCAAACTGTAATAACAATCTTAGACATTCAATAAGAGAATTGTTTTTGTTAAATTATTATTGTTGATTTTAAAGACAATTTCATTGTTTGTTTGTTTGGTTTTTTTGCTTGTTTTTTTTTTTACATAGATGAGTTTAAAGTGGATCCGAGATGAACTTTTATACATTGCAGAATTGTGTTCCTTACATATAGGTTATAGGGCATTCCTGAAGCCAGGGGTCTCAAACTCAATTTACCTGGGGGCCGCAGGAGGCAAAGTCAGGATGAGGCTGGGCCGCATAAGGAATTTCACAATTGCGGCACATCGCCGCCTCTGCCCGCCCCTCTCAGTCTTCCTTCACAGAGACGGGCGGGGAGAGGCGGCGATCCGTGCGGCGATTGATGTCAGGAGGGGCAGAGCTGAAGCTGAAAGCTCTGCCCCATCCAGGAAATGCCGGCGGATTGCCCCCCGGGCAATGTGGGAGCTCTGCAGCCCTCATTTAGCGGCGGGGATGCGGCGGATTACTTGGGAGCACTGAAGCGAACTATAAAGAAGCTTTTGCCGGCGAGGGCCACAAAATATTGTATCGAGGGCCTCAAATGGCCTGCGGGCCGCGAGTTTGAGACCCCTGCCTCAAGCCAAATACTTTTTTGTTTTTGTGTAAAGGCGGCGAGAAAAACACAAACAGGTCCGGGAGCCCACTCTGGTGCAATATCGTTAATGTATATGGATAAGGTGCAAACAAGCAAAATATATACTCACAAGTCTGGGTTGCAGCAAAGGCAACCACTTGTGTTCGCAGGTGGAGAAGTACCGTCTCCACTCGGCCTTGTGCTTCCCAGCTGGTCGCTGCTCCTGGTGAAAAATGATTTTACGTCGGGAAACTCGACTCAAATCACCCTCGATATAAAGTATATATGAGGGAGGACAACTGTTTAAGAACGGGATAGGAGGCGCCCGGTCTAGGAAGCGTCACAGTGTAAGTTATTACTAGAATAAATGGTTGTTCCCATCACTATAACATATGGAATAATATGGAATAATAAAATAGTCCTACCTCACAGATGTATGGCAGGACATAAAGGCTCAAAGGAGTCACAATTAATTATTCGAGCTATTTTATTTTGACAATTGGTGCACTTCGACTGCACCAATTGTCAAAATAAAATAGCTCGAATAATTAATTGTGACTCCTTTGTTATAGTGATGGGAACAACCATTTATTCTAGTAATAACTTACACTGTGACGCTTCCTAGACCGGGCGCCTCCTATCCCGTTCTTAAACTTTTTTGTTTTTGTTTTAATACTCTAATTCCCTATAAACTGAACAAGCCTCGCCCACAGCTTCTCCAAAACGCCAAGGCACTCAGACCCATGTAGCAAGGGCTTATGGGAGCTCAGTCTGGGCAGGGGAAGGAGGAGGTTACTAGCCAGAGATTTCAGAGGCAGAGGGGAGGAGGGAGGAGGAGAGGGGAGTGAGCTGAGGGCTGGAGATGCAGTTGCAGATTACCTGTGTAATGATGACAACCAGAACATGGCCGCTCTCATTGTATCACAGGAATGAATTATCTTAAACTGTTGAAGCTGTATGCAGCCAGATTTGCTGTGTAAACTATCTAAACTTTAGATAAGATATATAGACAAGTTACTTGTTATAGTTAGTCTTTCATCTCGGATCCGCTTTAAGCCAGTCTAAACCATTAAAAACAATTATCTTTCACTTTTTTTTGATTGCTTTTCTTTTTTAAGATTCATTGTTTGTTAGATTATGAAAATCAGATTTACTTATATTGTCCCCAGCATGAGAAAACATGGCAGAAAATGCTGACGTGACATAAACAGCAGCTTCTCAAGACCTTTGCCATGTAAGCCCATCATAATTATGCTGTGAACAAGCTCATTCTGTGGGACCAAGATGCTTTTGTAGAGCAGACTTCCTCAGGTTAATCCCTCATGGCAGAGTATCCATTACCTTTGACACTAAACTATTAGAATTCTTACCCATGGGCCTTTTGTCTACTGTTGTGTTAGGTCAAATGAAAATGCATTCATTGACATTAAAACACCACTGGGCTGAATCTAAAAATAGTGAAAATTATTCCCCATGGAGAAGGTGTCATGGCCATCATGAAGGACAGATCAATGAAGAAAAATATCGTCTGCATTGTCATCTCCATCTCTCCTTTAGAATAGCTCTTGAAAGTCAAACTAATATAAGAAAAAGGCTTATAAGTCCACAGTTCAATGTTTATTTTTTTATGTTTAAAAAATGTATATTCACCAGAGTACAAGGATGTTTAAATCTCTCATTATGTTTAGACACAAACACACACAACAGACTCAAATAATGATAAAGTATATGTATCTACAGCTAGAAATATGGTTCCCTGGGTGGCTTTGTTCTTTTCACATTTTGTAGTAAAAGGTATGTTTTAATGTACCGGAAAACTTTGATTAAATGGGCACAGGCCCAAATTAATAAACATCATTAGACCAGAAGAGGATTTTAAGGCATTGAAAAGATCTATTTTGCTAAAATCTGAAAAATATATTTTTGCATCTCGCAAAAATATACCAAAAAAAATAAATGAATGGTGGAACAGAAACCAGCAATATGGTATATTTTAGCTAACTTTATACAAATATGGTTTTCTACATGACCCTTTGGAGTCATATGAGGTTATTTATAAAGAAAGAAATCCCCATATTTAGAAAGGGCAGATGTAATTATTTTTTTTTTTCACAGTAGTGGCCAGTGCTTTTCTCATCTACTGTAGCTATCCTAACATATGGAACGCCTTGGATAACAAGGCAAACAGATGTTGGCCAAAAAATAGTAATTTCTACTAGCTGTGGATCAAAGTTATTTTAGAGTTAAATCCTGCTATAATAATTAGCATTTCATAATATTACTTTATATATTTACTTTATTGCCAGAATGGCTGAGCCCATGAGCAAGCAGTTTTGTTTTGTTTTTCTGCTTTTTTTTATCTCCTTAAGACAAATGTCTTATTATGGTTTCTTTTGATCCTAGTCTTATTCGCTTGTGTATTGGTAATAGTATAAAACAGAGGCACAAGGAACATTAAAATACACTAAAAATGGTTTTAAAATTGGGAGGTAGTGCTGGATGTACCCCACCAATAAAGACACAAATTGTCTAATTCAGGCAAATTGTATTGTATACTCAATAAAAAGGGGGCATATTGTGCAGGTATTTCACCTGCTTCTTCAGGCATTTAACAGGAGTAACTGATTACAAGCTCTTAGCATGCATGGACGCCTTCTTCTTAAGCAGCTTGTCAGCATCCTAATAGGGGAAGAGGCGTCTTTTACAGGAAACACATTGCTGCAGAATGCCCACTCCAGTGTTGTGTCCGATTACGCTGCCTGTTAATTTGCGCTGCCCCGCATGCGCAGTAGGACACTGTGCGGCCACAGTTCCTATTTAATTATGCTGGTTGGTGGTAAAATACTAAATATTTCTGCTACCTTACATCCTACTCTCCCCAAATTTTCAGGGTAGGGAAGGGACCCCCCCCCCCCCCCCCCGAACTACCTCCATGCCAAATTGCAGCCCCTGAGCCCCACTGGTTCCCGAGATAGGTTTCTCTAATCTATCTCCTGAACCAGCGGGGCTCAGGGGCTGCAATATGGCATAGACTCCTGTTCATGCCTATTTGTCTTCCTTCCTTCTTTTGTGCATTGTCTAATTTCAAGGCATATTGATTTGAATTTTCTGTGCTGATGCTTTAATGTCTTCCCTGGTCTATCTGTGTTTCCATTTTACAAGCTTTCCATTTGTTTGTACTGACAGCTGTCTTGTTGGAGCCATGTTACCTGTCAATCCCAGTTTACACAGCAGGGATTCGGAGGGGGCATGAGATTCAACCTGCTTGCTGTGCCCCTGCTAATTATGTCATTATCATGTGCAACTGATGTTTCTCTGTAGGACAGAGGAGATAGTTATATAGCCTACCTTTAAATTTGCTTATAGTGAACCTCCAGACTAAAAATCTACTCAGCAGCACTGAAAAGGCTTGGTGTTTCTTTAACAGTTTCACAGCATCCGAACTTTGTTTTTCTTACCAAAGCATAATTTTTAGCTGCATGTTTAGCTCCGCCCATCAAAGAAAACTGCCCAGGCATTTTTTCCCTGATGCTGTGCAAAGCATGATGGGATTCCCTATATTGTTATTCACGTTGCCTAGCAACTGGGAGGAGTGATCAGCACACAGGACAGTTCGAACTGTGTCTCATGTTCCCTGCCACCTCCTTTCAACCAAAAAGATGTCTGCCCTCATGAAATCAAACATCTGCCTGTTCTTTTAAAACAGGGTGGGTAAGAGATTATATTACCTATCAATTTTAATTAACATAACTAATGTAGCTTAATGACAGTATGTTTGTTTAGGCTGAATGTTCCTCTTTATGGGTTTACCCAGCAGACCATTTAGGCCCTTTTCACATGTTGCACCACTTCACGATGCAGTACGCTCCCCCGCAGCAATCGCCATTAGTGTTAATGAGACTGGCCACACTACCCATGGTTTGACGCGATGCGACAGAAGTGGTTTGGAAGATGAAAAAGCGACACAGATTCTGCAGTGCATTGCTGAGTGGTGCCATGCGGCAGACATTTGCATTGGAGTCTTTCAGAGTCTAAATAGATTGTTGTGTGTGGCACATGCACTAATTAGACAAAAAACAGTTACATACTTCCTGTCTAGCCGGGCGCACAGAGCTATGAAAATCACCCTGTTGGCTTTGTCTGCAACAGGATGTAGGAAATAGGACATGGTGCAGTGCAACAGTCCTGCCCCGGGCTCTCATGCCGCAAAGCAGTCTTAAAGAGAAACTCCGACCAAGAATTGAACTTTATCCCAATCAGTAGCTGATACCCCCTATTACATGAGAAATCTATTCCTTTTCACAAACAGACCATCAGGGGGCGCTGTATGACTGATATTGTGGTGAAACCCCTCCCACAAGAAACTCTTGAGTATGTACTCCTGGCAGTTTCCTGTCTGGGAACCTTGCTGCACTGTGGGAAATAGCTGTTTACAGCTGTTTCCAACTGCCAAAAAAGCATGCAGCAGCTACATCACCTGCCAACCGTAAAAATGTCACCATGTAATAAATGTCAGAATGTAAATCAGGGATTTAAAAGATTTTACAATGGGCAAACACTGACTAAATCATTTATACATAATTATTGTAAAAATTAAGCACTTTTTTTATTACATTCTTTTCACTGGAGTTCCTCTTTAAAGCCCTGCTGCTCTTTTTGGCTGCAGTAGTGTTTGAATCACACCAGAAACAAGCATGCAGCTAATTCCATCAGATCTGACAATGGCATAAACATCTGATATGCTGCATGCTAGTTCAGGGTCTATGGCTAAAAGTATTAGAGGCAGAGAATCAGCAGGACAGCCAAGCAACTGGTATTCTTTTTAAAAAGGAAATAAATATGGCAGCCTCCATATCCCTCTCACTTCAGTTGTCCGTTAAGCACTCATAAGTACACTCGAGTAGCTGGATAGTGGTTTGAATTGTGGTTGAAACCAGTGACTGTAAATATCACTCAAGGTGGCACATTGCAGTGCAGAAAGCCGCCTTGCAATGTAACCGTGGCACTACACCTCAGTGCACCACTGGGAACGCAGCCTAAAACACTAAACAGGAAACAGGAAATGCAGAATGATAACATTGCTCAGAATAAGGATCTGTATAACTGAAATTTCACAAACATTTTTTTGTAATAAATATCTAAATCTTTTTTTTCTTATGTTCATACTGTTTCTTCTATTATAACATTTCATACTGTGCATCCTTACTTTAGTAGTTTTTCTCTAAACAATATTACAAAATCCTCACTCCTTTATCCTTATCCTTTAAGAAATGTGTTGTACACAGCCATGGGAACCCTATAATATGTCGCTTGTGTAGCCTTTGTTTAAATACAGCGACCTATCCTGCTTTTACAAGGAGTGGGAGCATGTTGTCTTTTGAAGAGCCTGTACATTGTAGGTCACTGTACCTTTTACCTTTCTAGAATTTGTCGTCTTTTTTTTTTTTTTTTTCTTTTCAAAGGCATTAATTTTCAGTAAAAGCATGGCTTCCATCTGTCATTCTAAACATTTGTGCTCAAACCACATGCTTTGGACTTTCCTTCGATTCACCTGCTCTGTTCACCGCTATAGTGGTCCTCCACACATATGAGACAGCTGTTACATTATGTTCAATATCCTTTTGATCCTTTATAGACCTTGGGGAGAGAGGGCTGACAGCACTGACGTTCTTTATTATAGCTTTGCCTGCACACAATAATCTTCTTTCACCTGGAATATTCTCCCTGTAGTGCTGTAGATTTTTTGACTTATATCCAGAATCATTTGAGCTTGTTGGGAAGGCAGAAGTTATTTTCTGTAAGGTGGTGAGCGGTATGGTTAGAATTAGCTTTAAAATTAGGAAACACCTGTTGTCTGTTTATCATGGTGTCAAAGAAGTTCCTGGTGGAGATGGATTAGAAAAGGTGACTATAATTTAATGATTTTGTGCTTGTGGAGAGTAATGCCATTAATTTTGTGCTACGCTAACAAATAAGGTGACCTCTTTAATGGGATTTCTCTATGAATAATCCCATAGCATAATAGCAATTTAGCTTCCGGTGCCTTAGTTTCCCCCTTTTTGCTCTAAAAATCATTCTGCTGACACTCAAATCCTCGCTAGCCTTTTTTGTGCACATTTTCGCACGCAGTCGTGAATTTTCAATTGTGAATACGCAATTAACTTTTTCTCCTAAGTTTTCTTCTAAGTGATATTTTTAAACTTGCATTTGCAATGCATTTGATACTACCAAAGAGCAAAAAAATACTCAAAATCATTTTGATAGTACTTTTCACCTATTTTGTGGTACTTTTTCAATTGCAAAGTGCTAAAAAGTTATTCTAAATTGAAGATGAAAAATTAACTCGTAGGAGAAAACTTAGTAGAAAAAGTTAAATGCATATGCATAAAAGCATGGGCAGCACATTGGCGTAGTGGTTAGCACTCTCACCTTGCAGCGCTGGGACCAGCCAGGTCAACATCTGCAAGGAGTTTGTATGTTCTCCCCGTGTCTGTGTGGGGTTCCTCTGTGCACTCCGGTTTGCTCCCACATCCCAAAAACATACTGATAAGATAATTGGCTTCCCCCTAAAATTGGCCCTAGACTACAATACATACACTACACAATAATAGACATAAGACTATGGTAGGGATTAGATTGTGAGCTCCTCCTAGGGACAGTTAGTGACAAGACAAGACTATATATACTCTGTACAACACTGCGGAAGATGTTGGCACGATATAAATACTAAATAATAATAATAATAATATGGCCCCATGTGTCAACTGCTGACATATGTAGGGTTAAACATGCTGTCATTCAGTTATATGGTGCTCCCTAGCATACATTTCAGTGTAACTCTCACCCAGACTTATAGATCAGTGCAGCTGCAGTGATGGGGCTTACCTCTTCCTCTTTTGTGCCTCTCTGGTGCTCCCACAGGAGCCACTAGGTGTCACTGTCCTCTCTTCTCTCTGTCCTTCCTCTCGGTCTGACGAATGTCGCAATTCAAATCAAGAGAAATGCAGAGCGGAAAGTGACACCTAGTGACTGCAGTAAGAGTGGCGAGAATACCCGATAGGGGAAAAGGTAAACCCTGTTGTTGTCACTGCAGCCACTCTGAACCGTAGGTCTAAGTTGCAGAGCAAGGGGAGCATAGGAGGGGGACTTCAGTGGAGAGAGGAAGAAGTCTGGGTAGGCATTGGGGTAAAGGGGGGCTGAATTTCCAATCGGAAATGCAGAAAGTTCAATTCCGCAATATACGAATGAACATCCCTACTTCCAATTACAGAAGCTGATTTTGTTTTGTTTTTTATACATACTGTTTAACACAACTGCAATCACTATAACAATGCTACATCATACAGCATTTTATGATTTTTTTTTCTCTGGTGTGAGACAGCCAATAGAATTTCATTGCCTAAGCAACTTTCACAGCACTGGTAATAAAAAAAGCACTTAAAAGCGCTTTTGGTGTGAAGCAGCCCTCAAATAGTTTGTCAATCCAAAATAAAGAAATAATGTTGCACATCTAAAGCACAAAACCTTTACATAGTGTGCAGAATCAGCATATACCATGTCTAGATACTGGACCCCCCCAATGTTATCTATCAACCATACACAACGTAACATGTTACATAACACCAAACAAACTATTAAAAGATATAAAACGTCTCTTCATGCTAAATGCTGCCAAAGGCAAAGGAAATCTGAATGTACTCCTACAACTAAAGAATAATGGTTCATCATTACTGTATTAATGCTATCATGACTTATGAAGAAATTACTTTTCTTCGAATATCATGGCTTATGAAGAAATTACTTTTTCTTCGAAGAGGCACATTTGACAAACACTACCTAACGTGGGCTGTGTGGGTAGATTTCCAGTCAAAGGATGAATACTCTGTGGTCATGTCCCCTTTCTCATAGATATTCTAGGTAGAGTGGCTTGCCCTCCTATCCTAAGATTGTCTCAAGACCTCTGTGTGGCCTCCGCCTCCTTTGCATCCTTCTGTTAGCCTATCAAAAACAGGTAACAAGACTTAGGTATAAATATAATAGTGTAAATTCTATTTGTTCTATAACTTTCAGACTTAGCAACGTAAACACTCTCTCTACATGATACTGACATATCTTTATCTGATGCGCTACATTTTTCTTCCTATTGTTGTTTACTAGTTTGTGATATTTGAAATCACTTTTCTGTCTAGAGGGTTGACCTCAACCCCCATTTATCTCTTTTCATGTAATGTCCATATACCATGCTTTTTATTGTGTCCATGCTACGTCTCCCTTTTTACTTGAAAGGATTGATTGTTTCTGTATTGGATATCATGCAAATAAAATTCACTTTATAAGGAAAAATAAACCCACAATGTAACAGACAAAGGCCTCAATTCACTAAGCTTATCTCCTGTCTTTAATAACGTTTCTAGAGTTGTTACCATGGTGATAAGGCACGTAGTATTCAGCAAACATTTTACCTCAGGCAAACCTAAAGTTAACTCTTCTGTCTTTAAGTTAACTCTCCAATCCCTAAAATAACTCCAGAGTTGAAGACAGGCTGTTAATTAACTGCATGTGAGAACAACTACAGAGGAGGTAAATGAACTACAGAGGAGGTAAATTAACTACAGAGGAGGTAACGTAAGGAATGAAGAGATAAGATAACTCTCTCACTGTGTGGAGGTAAGTTTTCTCTTGCCTTATTATCTCCAGCATGATCTTAGTGAATTGAGGCCATAGTATGATCAGATGGAGTAAGGCAATGCTAGTAGTCAGAGAGGTCAGGCTTACATATCCAAACAATTGAGCCATGGTTTTACATTTTTAGAGGTTCAAAAGGAGAGGTACTGTCACTGAGCACTGAGCTCCATGCACTTCCTGTGACCGAGATAAGGGGCCCCACTCTCTCTGATATATATTCTACTTAATGAGAAAAAAGTAAACCTTCAGACCATAAATTAATTTGCAGCTAACGTGTACAGTATAACAAAAAAATAATAATTTCTGCACCTTACAGCTGGCCGTGTAAAGTGCTGGGAGCCTTTGTTATTTTCATGACAGCTAGGATAATGCCTGGCGGTGTGTGGGTAGATTCAGCAGCACATTTCTCACTTTGCTCCTAGACTTGGCTGCAGCTTCTTGTGCAACATGAAATGGGTTAAATGGTGTCTACATTTCTGTCATGACCGGTTTATATTAAGTGAGTAAACTAAAGCAGCCAATCACAGATCAGGTTTCATGAGTTTTACTGTAATTAGGAATCCTTTACTCTTTTTCTTATTTAGTTCACAGCTTATGCCTGACATATATATTACACATTAAATAAATGTTATTATTCAATAAGATAAGATATCAAAATATATAATGAAGTAACTCAAATAAAAGTAACTCAAGTAAAAACCTTTGGAGACAGAGGCTTCTGTCATGCTGCCCCTATACTTTGGAACTCCCTGCCACTCACAATCAGGACATCTCCATCCCTGGAAGCATTTAAGTCCAAACTGAAAAGCCACCTGTTTAGTCTGGCATTTAAGAATGCCTGATTATTTCATCTGTAACACAGACCAGCCTGCAATCCTGTATTGATCTGAGACATATCTATGCTCTTTGAGTCCTATGGGAGAAAAGCTATTTACCAATGGTATTGTATTGTAAAATATGAATATCAGGGATGAGCATGCAAGATTACTTATCAGTGAAACTGTGCTCAGTGTCCTTTTTTTCTCAATCAAAAACCCCAGGCTGCAAACTATACAATGAGGAGTAGTCCCCACAAGCTCCAGTCAAAATAGCAGCGCCAATGAGTCCAGCCTTCTGGGTCCGTGTCACCTTAAAAACAAAGCAAAGCAAAGAGGGGTCCCCTCCTGGCGAGTATCGCCTCGTCAGATCACCCGTGTGCACCAAACACTCTGAGTTGAGGTAACTGTGGCCAATAGAGAAGGGAGGTGACACGCTCCACCCCTTTTTCCCCTGCTCAGCAAATCTATGCTTTGCAGAAAGCGTATCACAATTCCTTATGTCAGCATCTAAAAAGGGAGATTACAACCGGTGGAGCTAAGGTAGACACACGCTACTGAGTACGAGGAGACCAACCGGGGACACGTGGGTGGTGACCGCAGCCGTAAGCAGGACTGTATATGTGATGTGCCTTATTACAAGTTGATTTTATGTACGTGGATTTTAGTTGGGGCCTTTGAGTGCTTTATTATACAGCTTTTATGCTATGAGGAGTTGTAATCTCCCTTTTTAGATGCTGACATAAGGAATTGTGATACGCTTTCTGCAAACCATAGATTTGGTGAGCAGGGGGAAAAGGGGGGGGGGGACGTGTCATCTCCATTCTCTATTGGTGACAGATATCTCACTTCAGAGTTTGGTGCATACGGTTGATGTGATGAGGCGATACTCACCATGAGGGGACCCCTGCTTTGCTTTGTTTTTAAGGTGACACGGACCCAGAAGGCTGGACTCATTGGCACTACTATTTTGACTGGAGCATGCAAGATTGCCTAACTCCATTTCCTAGCAAATCTGGCCCATTCTTGCTTACCTGAAATTTTGTAAAATCGAAAGCCAATTCATTCATGAGTCCATATAAGGCGAGAACAAGGCTTTACAAGATTTTACCATGTCAACGATCATAAATTATGCCTTACCAATGGTAGCAGGATCTTTCAATAGATGTTAGCCTTTAACCATTTCCGCCGCCCGGACGTGAAGCTCACGTCCAGGCGGCAGCTCTGCAGTGCTCCCACCCGCGATCGCGGGCACGCCTCCGCGTCCCCACTGTGTCCCCCGGTAGCCCTGGGATCAGTGAAAGGGAACATGGTTCCCGATCTACGATCCCTTTCCCCCGCAGAAAAACCGAAGCTCTCAGCTGTGAGGCTCCGGGTCTTCTGCCCGGACAGATTTCCGCATCCCCCTTGTACTTCCGCTTAGTGAGAAGTACAAGGAGGGAAACTAAAAACGAAGGTGGCCATCTTGTGGCCAAATAGTAAAACTACATCTGCTCTTCATCGTATTCTCTGCCTCTAATACTTTTAGCAGTAGACCCTGGACAAGCGTGCAGATCAGATATTTGACGAAAGTCTGAATGGATTTGCCACATGCTTGTTTCAGGTGTGTAATTGAGATGCTAATAATGTATGAAAGCAGGGTTGCTCGTAAACTATGCCAGTGCAAATCTACGCGTCGTAGTCCGCAACTATGCATCGTAGTTGATAGACGAAGTTTAAAAACATTGCGTACATATTTCCGCATAGTCATAGTACTGCTATGTGAAGCTTTGCCCGCTACGCGTAGTTGAGGTATGTATTGCGAAGTCAACTACGCGTGCGGTAACTGCGTCTATACGAATCATTGCGCATGCGCAGAAATATTATTGCCCTTCTATACGTATAAAGAAAAATGATGAAGCTGGCACACCTTCCAGTTCTGGGTGCTTGATGTAGTAGCAAGGCAAAGCTACTGCGAAAATGTCATATAGCTGTAGGTCACATCAGCACACCAGTCTTATTAAGATGCAACGCACATTTTATTGTACAAAGTTCCACATATGATCCGACAATTGTTTTGGGGGCCACACAGGGTCCCCCTTTCCCAAGGCATGTGGCACAATCATCCTCACCAGTTTCTGCGTCTATACGGATCATTGCGCATGCGCAGAAATATTATTGCCCTTCTATACGTATACAATTCAGCATGGGAAGGTGGAATGTACGTATATATTAGTTCACCCATGCGCATAGTTAGCGGATTATTGCAGACATTTTTCCGCATAAGGGTATAACCGACCGCATACACTATGCTTCGCACTACTCGAAGCTTCTGTATTTTAACGCGTAGTCTACAAAATGAAAACGTAGCTAAGTTTCTGATTTCATAGCCATAGTTTGCGAAGCGTAATTGCGTAGAACTATGCGTAGTTCCAGCGTAGTGAAGTTGGCTGACTACGACATCCCTATATGAAAGATCAGCAAAATGCCATGCAACTGGTATTGTTTAATTACTTTATCCACCACTACAGTATATCTACGTCCTCTGTGACTTCATCTAAGCCACAAGTACGTAGATATACCGCTTGTAGCAGAAGCAGTGCTGTGCACAATAGGGCTTCTTCTGTGCACACCTCTGGCACTATCTACTGCAACACTAATTGGTGAAAGGAAATGTATGCTCCCTGAGCCAATAAGAATGATTTTTACAGTTAAAAATACTTTTATTTTCTCTGTACATAGTGAAACATACACACTGTGGCATTATTTCACTATCAAATATCCTCACCATAAATTGTGACATTAACTTAATCTAAGTTTTGTGGTAAAGGGTAGGTATAGCCAAACAAAATGTGTGTTTGTTTGGCTATATCTACAGTAATGCTTTTTATTTTTAAATTGCAATTGGTAAAACTGAGAAATAATGAGGGTTTTTTTTCTATTTTTGTCTTATTAAAATGCATAGAAAACAGTTATTTCTGATTAAATAGGGACATAGCTAAAATGTCAAAACTGCTCTGGTCCGTAAGGGGGAAACAGGGTCTGGATGTGAAGTACCAGTAGTTAAAAGGAAAGAAATATGGCAGCCTCTGTTTCCTTTTCACTTCTGGCGTCCTTTAAACAAGAAACCCTCTACATTGTATTCCCCCTTTGCCAGGTAAATTGGTTGAGTGGCTGCCTTTTGTCTCTTTGATAAGACTTTTCTTTTCCTTTTTCCTCTTTGCAGGGCATTCATTTCTCTTACAGGGATTACCAAATAAAATCCATAATCCCTTAATAAAATACACTCGATACTACAGATAATATAATTATAAGGGAGCATTTGTATCGAGATATACAAGAATCCCTCAATGTAAATTATTGGCAAATCCCAGTCATCAGGTTAAAGGTGCTGGCAGATTCAAAGGGACAGCTGTGTATCCAATTAGCAAGCAACATTACATGACACGTTTGCTGCGCTTAACCCACAAACTTGTTAATCACACTGAGCACAGCTTTCAAGCTGTGCAGAGGCTAGGCTGAGTGTATCACAGTCACTTTCTGAAAGGAAAAGGTGGCCAGCTTCTAATGTATTAAAAAAAAAGACACAAATGACAGTTTGTTAACCCTAAGCTGGGCAGTAGGCACCTGCCTAGACATATTGCTAACTGAGGCAGCTAGAATGAATACATTACTCTCGGTCTGGCAATTACTAAGAGAGAAATACCCCCCCCCCCCTATATTGTTAGAAGGGGAGGGGGTTGCAAATGTTTTTTATTCATTGTGTTAACAAAAAAAAAAGGATATATCAGAGATTACAACAGAGATTACAAGTACAGGTTTTTTTTTTCTACTGCTGGTTTAACTGGTAGTTTTTTAAGCACAAAAGACACCATCCAGTCTAGTTATTGTTGCAGTAAAAAAGTATGTAATATTTCAAAAACAAAGTGCACTATAAATGCATGTAGTCCTTAAAGTGGACTTGATCTCTCTCACTGGACAGAAGGAGAACTATAGAAATACACCCTGTATGTACTTAGAGAGTTTAGCCTGTCTAATCCCCCCTCATCTGTGACTAAGCACAAGTTGTAATTTCATTCCTTAGCTATGTCAGCTGACTGCTACAGCAGAGAGCTCATTTGTAAACACGGGATGTTAACAATATGTCTGCTTCCATGAAAGTGGAAAGTAGACAACATTTATAGCAGGATATGTATCAGCTGTAACAAAGAAATGTTTTTATTTAAATAAAATTTTGCTGTAGCTTATCTTTTAGAGCTGAGATGAAGTTCTTAGTTCAGGTCCGCTTTAATCCTGAAGATGGAAACTGGCTGCACAAAGCAAGATGCAAGATTAAACTTGGCCAAGGCAGCCACTAAAGACTTCCTCTGCCTAGAATCTAGTGTACATACAGCAGCCCCCTCCCCGATGCATTAGTAAGAGACCTGGCTTGCCAGATCAGCAACAAATTTGCTCAACCCTGCTTTCTAACAAAGCTTGGTTTTTGGCTTTGGGTTGTTCACAAATTCAACCTGAAAAATGGCCATTCAGGCTCAAGTGAACAAAGCTGAACACTAGCAATGTTCAGCGCTCTCTTCATGAAAGACCCTTTCCTAAAGCACAGTAAAACTTATTATGAGTATTAAAAACAAACCCTTTGAGATATAATATAGGGGGGGGGGGGGGGGGGGTTGGTATGGCCCGATTGAGCACAAATACAGAAATGTATGAAAATACAAAACTTTATTTATCACTTGCAAAAAAGTATGAATATAACATCACATAGCAGCGACCTGCCAACCCCCTCCCCACCAAGCCTAGAAGCCCCTGAAAAATCCCCTAAAGAGCTCAATACACTCTGACCAAATTCAAGTGCGCATAATTATGACTAAGGCTTTGCAGACAATTATCTTCAGCAAAATGTCAAAAAAAATGACAAAAAATTACATGTTCGTTCAATATTGCACTGAAATGTATATCCAAGAATTATTTGCAGAGATGCTTGGATCATTGAACAAATTGTGACCTGAACACCCAGCCATCAATGAACTTCTCAATATGTCAAGACACCGTAAACACCATCAAATTCCAGTGAAGCACAGTACAGAGTTGAATGCATAGAGGCACTGTTATGGACTGACACAGATTTTGCAAAGCAAAGCAACTAAATCACCGCCTGGGTAAGCGTACTTCACAGTGTTAGTCATTATGGTAAAACTATGCTGTATATTAATGGCTTTGGTCCATTGTCTTGAATAAAGTGGATGTAGCTGCCAGCCAAGCAGTCAGTAGGCAGAAAGCACAGGCACAAGTAAGTTCAACAAAGTTTGTATAAAGAGCATTGGCTTATGCAGCACATGCATGCAGTGCAGGCGATTGCCAGTGATTGGAAAAGTTTGTGCATAAATAGACAGCTTGGTAGTCAGTGTTGTCACCCTGTCGGGCTCTTACTATCTCCACGTAGCGGATGCTGAGACTTCTGATGGCTGGGGGAGGTGAGGAGATGAGGTTGGCTCCAGGATCAAGGAAAGCAAAGCGGACGAGTGGGTGCCGCCATGAGGGGACGGCGTCCTCTTGTTATGAGTATTGGAGTTCCATCCACACTCGAAGGCTAACACGAGAGAACTAATCTCAAAAAAAAAAAAGGAAAGAAAAAAAGTATCACTATGAGGAGGTGATTGTAAAGCATTTGTGAGGAGACAGCCTTCTCCTATGGCAACAGAGATAACTCTATGATCTATGGCAGCCAAGCAGTAACAGTGCAGCCACCAGCAGAACAGCATGGTATGTCTAACAAAAAAAAAATACCAGCTTACCATGGCCAGGTCTAGCACTAAATATGACACACAAGCAGTGTCTCAGTAATGTCTGATCAGCTCCATATCTGACTTCTACAGCTTCTAAAGAGAAGACCCAGTGCACTACTGTGTACAAAAATTACCAGTGGATTGAGCTTGAAGAACATGCAGTAGAGGTGCTTTCCTGCTCTGCAGCAAGTGTGTTATCAGAAAGTCTTGTGCACAGCTGGGGGAAATGTAAATGACAGCACGGCCAGGGATTCCATAGAGGCAAAAGGGGCAATTGCCCCAGAGCCTTTTGGGGCCCCCAAGGTGTGTATCCCCTCCTCTCCAGCTATGGTGACCCCATACATGCCTGCAGGGAATGAGGAAGAGAGGCGCCATGAGAAGTCCAGAGTGTGGAGCATGGTGCTGCCTCCTGTATCCTTCCTGGATTAAGCAAGATGTGTATGTATGTACACTCTGGATTTGTAACGGAAAAGTGGAGGGGAGTACTAAGGTTACCAAGAATACTTTGATGGACACCTAATAATTTTTGTGTGGCTGGGAATGTTGTGGGATTGGTCCTGAGAGCTGGCTTGGAGACTGCGGCGGGGGGTGGGGGTGAGGTGGGTGGTACAGTTTCTTTTGCCCTGGGGCCCCATATTGTAGCCAGAGCAGCTGTTTGAATCTCAAAGGGCTTCCACACCGATCTTGCATATTTCACTGGGTAGCAGCAAGCTGGTGCTAGCCCTGCCAATTTTCAAAAATAACAAAACATCAATTAAAGAAAAGCCTTCTGCCTCTGTTCTGTGGCCTGCCAAACATTATTATTATTATGTTCTTCAAGATCCCCTTCAAATGTATTTTCCCTCTGTATTCTGACATATCTAATTTGTGAAAAAAATGGTCCCCTCAAAATGCCTTCTGCCTCTACTGTGTCAGTCAGAAACTCTGCTTACTTGAATGGAGTAAATGATCACCACAGACCACCACTAGTTCTTACATTGACTTACATACGGCAGAAGTAGCAGTATGTGGCCCACTGACTCACTTACTGCTACTTTCTGAAGTGGTAAACTTAAAAGTGGCAAACATGATGTTCAACAGAAAACACCACTGTTTTCCACATGTTCCTTTGGTATTCACCACTTTGAAACTGGTGAGGATGAGCATCATATAACGTGTCAGTTAGACACCTCTTTTGGATGATGGCTGAGCTTTGTGTTTATTGGGCAGTTCAGCATTATGTCTGTGGGCCTCAAGCGTCATTCCATTACAATTCAAATGCAGACAAATGGCAGCATCTGTAATACATGTCATTGTTTGACGCATGGTGGTGATACCCAGCAGCAAAAAAAAGTTACACAATACATCAGAGCACAGCAGTGCTCAGAAGTGACTCCAACGGAAGGTGCCTCCTCTTCACCACCCACACCAAATGCTAGCAAGTGCTCAACTGATGCACAGAAGCAGCTGATAGGTGGTTTGAAAGAGGCCATAGGGTCATTTTACACCATGTCCGTTGTGTTGCTGTGCAAAGGACAATATAATTGTATTGCAACACTATAGGCTTGATTAACAAAGCGGTGCTAACAGTTAGCACCCTGGTGGAAAGCCCCTTATCACGCCTAAACTCACTTTAGGGGCTCGATTTACAAAGCGGTGATAACCCAGTTAAAGACTTTAGGCGTGATAACCATTTTATCATGCCTAAACTCAGTTTAGGCATGATAAGTTTAGGCATGATAAGTTAAGGCATGATAAGTTTAAGCGTGATAAGTTTAGGTGTGATAAGTTTAGGCGTGATAAGTTTAGGTGTGATAAGTTTAGGCGTGATAAGTTTAAGCACCAACTGGGTTAGCACTGCAGTGCACAGCTGATCAAAAGTTTTGCGCTACAAAAGTCTGGTGCACTTCGCATAGAGTTTAATGGCGCTGCTTTGCGCGCGGGACTTTGCGCGCGATCTAAACTTATCACGCCTAAACTTATCACGCCTAAACTTATCACGCCTAAACTGGCATTTCACCAGCGTGGTGCAATGGTTATCATGCCTAAAGTCTTTTACTGGGTTAGCACCGCTTTGTGAATCGAGCCCCATGTAATTATATTCCAATGGCACTTTCACACCAGTACATTTACCATGTGGTGCTATGGTTTATGTTGCAATAACTCACAGAACACTGTTCATTGCCAGCCAACGTGTGCAACAACAATTGCAGTGTAAGCATAAGTCTATGGACTCCATGCTCCACTGTATTCATTGCATCGCAAATATGGAATGCAACTCTTCAACACCATTGTGAACCTATATTAAAGGATGCACACTGCAACTGGTATAGTGTGAAAGTATCTTTGTGAATATGGAACCTGACATTAAAGTTCCATTAAATATCAGTAAGGTGTCTCATGTGTTAAACGTGAAGCACACTAAAAAGTGTTTTTTTTATTTTTCATCAGAGCACACATTTTATTAATGTGATTAAAATACAATGTGTGTAAGGAGTCAGCAGCTGCCGTCCCTGCCGCTGACTCACAGTTGTTGCCGTCCCTGCCGCTGACTCACATGCGTGCATGGCGGCAGGCGGAAGACGCATCTCAGTGCGCGCTCCAACAGTAATTGCCACATGACAGTCAGACAGCAGAGGAGAAGACACTAGTGCACACTGCCACACTGCCACTGCTCACAGCACAGCAGTTCTGTAGTTAGCTAACACAGTAGTACTACTACTCTAACAAGCAACTAGAACACACTGCAGTACTACAGTACTATAATAACTACACAATTACACAGTAATGCTATTCCCTAATCCTAACCTAACCTGTATTGTAGCTAGCTAAGGCTAATAGCTGGCCAACAAGCAGCAGCTGGCCTGGTCTGTGCAGAGCAGCACACACACACAGACACAGACACATAGCTGCAGCAGCACACACTCTGACTGTCTGTCAGACAATGACATCAAGCTAATTAAGGAATTAACATAGTGATAGTGAAGGGGTTAATCACTGAACAGCTTTAGGATATGTATACAGCACTAGGCCAGGCAGTAGGCACTGGCAGAACCACACTGGAGCATGTCTCTCAGTGAGCATTCAGCAAGCATGGGACGATCTGTCTCATCATGGCAGCCCTCATTACTATACACGGGGGCTGGCCAGTGCTCCTTTGTGTGATTGGGTGCCAGGGTTTAGGCTTGGAGCCTTTTGATTGGCTCAATGATGTCAGGTGGTGCTGGCCAGGGTTCCCCTCTGTGATTGGTTGCTGGGGCTTCTGCTGGGAGCCCACTGATTGGCTCAATGAGGTCAGGTGGGGCTGGCCAGGGTTCCCCTATGTGATTGGTTGTTGGGGCTTCTGCTAGGAGCCCTCTGATTGGCTCCCAGGATGTCCTGGACCTCTTACAGTATTTCAATGGTCAGATTCCCCAGAATACCTAATCAAACCCGAATTTGAGAAGCACTATTCGGGTAGCTTAGAATTTGCCAACAGCATCAGAATTCAAATTCAGATTCGACTTTGGCAACCATGAAAATTGACCCGAATTTTCGGGTACATAATGAATTTGCGAATTTGTAGAGCAACCCTGCTGTTGGTGACTGGATAGTGTAGGTGGTGGCTGGATATTGTATGTGGTGGCTGAATAGCGTATGTGGTGGCTGGATAGTGCTGGTGGTGGCTAGATAGTGTAGGTGGTGGATAGAAAGTGCTGGTGGTAGCTGGATAGTGTAGGTGGTGGCTGGATAGTGCTGGTGATGGCTGGATAGTGCTGGTGGTTGCTGGATAGTGCTGTTTGTGGCTGGATAGTGTAGGTGGTGGATAGAAAGTGCTGGTGGTGGCTGGATAGTGTAGGTGGTGGCTGGATATTGTAGGTGGTGACTGGATAGTGTAGGTGGTACCTGGATAGTGCTGGTGCTGGCTGGATAGTGTAGGTGGTGGATGGATAGTGCTGGTGGTACCTGGATAGTATAGATGGTCACTGGATAGAGCTGGTGGCAGCTGAAAAGTGCTGGTGGTGCCTGGATATTATAGATGATCACTGGATAGAGCTGGTGGTGGCTAGATAGTGCTAGTGGGGGCTGGATAGTTAAGGGCTCGGCCTCTTGACACAGGAAACCAGGGTTCATATCTCAGCTTTTTCCTGTTCAGTAAGCCAGCGCCTATTCAGTAGGAAACCTTGGGCAGCCATAGTGGTTGCTTCTTTGATGTTTAGGGCTCGATTCAGGAAACGGTGCTAACCCAGTTAGCACGCCTAAAGGCTTTGGGCTTGCTAACTAGGGTGCTAAGTAGTTAGCACATACAAACTACTTAGCACCGTAGTTAGCACATGCAAACTTAGCACCGTAGTTAGCACATGCAAACTACTTAGCACCGTAGTTAGGACATGCAAACTACTACTTAGCACCATGCTAACTAGGGTGCTAAGCTCCATAGTTAGATACCCCTGGTCTTGCTAATTATGATCTTGTAAAAGATAGAATATTTGGAAATTTTAATTCAATCTGAGCTCTATATATTATGTGACGATCATTATATAATTGTTAACAATACCTCTCATCTTCCACAGTGATAATTGATGCTGAAGCTACTGTTGGAAAAGTTAGGAGGCGCACTGCTACACTGCATATTCTGTCACATGTCCTTTTCTTTGTTGAATAAACACTGATTTTTTAAAAAAAAACTACGGTGCTAAGTAGTTTACATGTGCTAACTATGGTGCTAAGTAGTTTGCATGTGCTAACTACTTAGCACGTGCAAAGCATGTTAGCACATGCAAAGTGGCTTTTCACTGGCGTGCTAACACTTAGCACCCTTTTCTGAATCAAGCCCTTTGAGTCCACCAAGAGAAAAGCGCAATATAAATGTTCTGTGTCTTGTCTTGTAAATGGGATGTTTGTGAATAGGATGTCTGACTTTACTGATTGTATTCCCGTTACAAGCATGTGACTCAAATAGCTATACATGTAATAATAGCATGACTGTCTAACAGTTGGTATTATTTAAACAGGAATACAGATGGCAGTCACTATACATTCCCTTTACCAGTTCCAATAATCCTAAGAAAAAAAATACAGCAAAATGCATGCTTTGGCTTAATTAAAATGGAGAGAAAACATTTATGAAGGCCCAATGTAAAAAAGGATCTATACATTATAATATATGCTGTGTATTTTTTTTTTCTTCTAGAAATTTAAGCTCCTTTATAGATTCAAATTAATTGAGAAACAGCACTTTCTTTGCGGCCCAGCTTTTTACTGTAGTTTAATTTAGCTTCATAGGAATGACTATTCCATTTGACTTAAATGCTTGAAGCCTTGTCATTAGTTTTAGTTGAAGGGAACAGTACACAGACATGGTCACTTACTGAATATAAATCAGTCTGCAGAGAAAAGCATTCATTGCGACCTATAGAGGTCAGTGCAGAGTAATATCTAATTCACAGTCTCTACAGAACCAGTGAATTGCTCAGTATATAAATCTAAACTGGTCCAGACATTTACCGGTAGAATAGAATCAAAGGTTTATCAGAAATGACTAATACTAACTGGAAGATTTTATTATTATTTAGTATTTATATAGCACTGACTTCTTCCGCAGCGCTGTACAGCGTATATTGTCTTGTCACTTAAAGCGGACCCAAACCAAACATTTTTTTAATTCAAAATATTTAGTTGCACCACTCTGACACATACAAAGATATATAAACACTCCTTCAAGCCTATGAGCATTTCAGTGCATACTTGTCACTCTTTTCATAACTAGGGTTATACAGGTGGCAGCCATTAGCAATTCCTCCTTTGCCGGACACCACCTGCTCTACTAGTTTGCCGGATTCTGTCCTGGCAAAATGAAAGGAAGGGAGGGGTTCCTACAATAAATGTGTAATGATCTGGGGGCTATTTCCTCAGTCAGTGCACACCAAGTGCGCTGAAGCAGATGGAAATCCCCACAATCACAGAAGCAGAGTACCCAGTATATATTTGTAGAGGGGAATTCCAACCAGCAGGTGGAGCTGTGGAGTACAGAGAAACAAGTCCTCTGTACAACCACAGATGCCAGATTGGAATTGCACGACTTGAAGCAGTACTGGGCAATATAGACAAGGTAACAACTTAAAAGAAAGCAAGGACAGAGGCAGACTATATGAATGTCTACCAATCTAGTCGCAACCCAGCGACGGTAGACATATCACAACAGAACAGACCAGAGTGAGAAAGCCAATAGCAAGAAAAGTGATTGCTATCAGCAACACAAGACTGAGCAAAGACAGAGCATGAATTGAGTAAAGGAAGACACAGCAAATAACTACAATCTGAACGCCAAGGAAAATAACAAATTAACTAACTAAACGCGGTCACCGCACGTTATGTGCAACAGTGACAAGCGCGTTAATTTCACGGTCACCGCACGTTAAGCCCAACAGTGACAAAACGTACCAACCCTGACTAACACATGAACACGGAAAACAAAGACAAACAGATAGCGGGAATGCTTGCTAATCGGTTGCCTAACACCAGACAAAAGCAAGCATTTGTTCCAGACAAAACAGACTGAAGGATTAACCAGTAGCAACTGCTGCCATGGTTATACTCCAAGATACAGACAAAGGGGGAACGCTTGCTAATCGGTTGCCTAACACCAGACAACAGCAAGCGTTCGTTCCAGACAAAACAGACTGAAGGAGTAAACAGTAGCAACCGCTGCTGCTTGGTTATACTCCAAGACACAAACAAGGGAGATCCACCACCTCTAGAGCTAGGGCGAATGCGATCTAGAAACAGGACTGAACGATTCAATATCAGCCACCGCAGGAGATAGTACAATCGCAAGGACAGGACAAGACAAGACAAGACTAGGCAGTACAAATAATATACAACCTGACTGCACTAGTAGGAGTGCAAAATGCACTCCCTAAGAATTAACTACACTAGAATATTAGCAACAAGATACAAAGAGGCTGAGGCTCTAAGGTTGGTCTCACTAAACAGAAACTATGACGAGCGAGGAATTCTGTGAGGAAGTGACATTTATACTGAAAACCTTCAAAGGAAGCAGACAAGCAGATTGCAAGATAAGTGAATGCAAATCAGACACTACAGCAGTAAGCCTCCCGAATCCTGCAAACTGACAAAAAGGCCTCTTTTCCCTGGACTGAACTATGCAACCTGCATAGGAAACCAAACTGTCCAGGGAATCAAGGCCAGCAGAGCGGATTCTGACAAAATGTAAAATATTTTGTATTTGTCATCATGCAGCTGAAAAAAGGCTGCTATTTATTATTATAATTTAGAAAATAGATTTTATTTCTGAAATCTTGTATTTTTAATTTGGGTCCACTTTAACTGTCCCTCAGAGTCCCTAATCCCTACCATAGTCAGTGTTCCCCGACCCTGTCCTCAAGGCCCACCAACAGTTAATCAGCTCTGCTGAGACACTAATTATCCCACATGTGCATGTTTGTGGTTTTCTGCAAAGCATGTGCTGTTGGTGGGCCTTGAGGACAGGGTTCGGGGAACTGTGCCATAGTAATATGTCTATGTATGTATCATGTAGTGTATGTATCATAGTCTAGAGCAAATTTAGGGGGAATTAACCTATCTGCATGTATTTGGGATGTGGGAGGAAACCCACGCAGACACTAGGAGAACCTACAAACACCTTCCAGGCGTGCATGAAAAAAGGGTGCAGTGAAAAAAGGGCTTGGCTTGATAATAAAATGGCGTGGGTGGATAATAAAATCTGATAACAAGGTGGGCGTGTCCATCAGCGTTACATGTCGGTCGCATAATTCCCGAGTTCCGTATCTGGACAGCCACAAAGCTACTTAAATCTTAGCCAGCCGCTCCAAAAACCACCCCCGGAGATGGACATGTACCCGATGGACACAGACGCCAACCTCAAAAGAAAAAAGAACCCTCCCAAGCCACAAAAGCTGCCAGAACTGTTCGCTAACATGCAGGCCAGATCTCCGGCGCATGGGAAAGATGGCGCCGCGGCTCCTCCTCCCGCAATCCAGCCACACGCCGCAGAAGGAAGCCCGAACTTACCGGCGCATCAGGCAGCAGCTGCCCACTCCCTCTCTGCAGGGCGACTCATCGCCGGAATCCATCTCACCAACATCAAGGAGTCCAGTCAAATCCAGACTATGGCTCTCAGGCTCCACGGATCAGGTAGGCCCAGCCGCACCCACGCAGCCAGCGCTGCCAGTGAACCTCCCTGACATAGAACAATTTCCAGCATCAGAACAGGCCATCACACAAGCGTACATGAAGGAGATTCTTCTATTATTGAAATCTTCACTAGACTCACAAATCCTTACAATTACTAACCACCTGCAACAATCCCTTAGCACTATGGGAGACAGGATCTCATATACTGAAGACAGTGTAGCAAAGCTTATAACTGAGCACAACAAAGTGGTAGAGATGGTAGATGACCAACAAAATGACATTCAATGGCTGAAGTCAAAATCGACCGATCTTGAAGATCGCAATCGACGCAACAACCTTAAGTTCAGAGGTATCGCTGAAAAAATACCACATGCGCAGCTAAATGAGTACCTTAGAAACCTGACTAAAACTGCACTACCCCACTTGTCCGAGATAGAACTCTCAATTGAAAGGGCCCATAGGCTTCCCAAGCCAGCCCACCTGCCTGACTTTCACACCTCGAGACATGATAGCAAACTTCCAGTTTTTTCACACCAAAGAAAATCTCCTGCAGGCAGTCAGGAAAAACGGATCCTTACCAGACCCTTACTCGAACATCCGCCTCTGTGCGGACCTCTCTCAAGCAACGCTGGCAAAACAAAAATTATTATCTCCTATTACATCGCTCCTCCGCGACAACAACATTCCCTATAGATGGGGGTTTCCAACCAAAATCCTGATCCTTAAAGAAGGAAAGACGCACGCCATCTCAGACCAAAAATCAGCAGGGAAAGTGCTCAGCCTATGGGGCTTAAACCTACATAACAGCTCAAAAAATCAACCCCCTGCTACTCAACTATCTAAAATCAACCCAGCCTGGCAACAAGTATCATGAACTGTCTAGATCGGTAATAGAAGTACCCACACTTCAACCTCACTCCTGTAAGTCAAGCTGATCCATCACAAATTCACAATCTGACTTCAGGTTTTGCCCTCCATCTGGAGCCACTAATTACAGTTATGGCTCCACCAACGGTTTCTCAAAGATATTACAGCCATGGACTCTTCAATATCTGGCCAACCCAACCAGCTAACCCCATAACCCATCCCTTCCCACCCCCATCCCATACTCCTAGCCTACTCTTTTCTGAGGCACACAATCAATGGTTACCCAACCTACTATGGAAAACATACCACCTTCCTCCCGATGTCGGTTAAATTCCTATCCCTGAACGTCAAGGGACTCAACTCCCCAGTCAAACGCCATTCACTATGGAAAGAAACTCTACGACTAAAGGCGGACATCCTCTTTGTTCAAGAGACTCATTTCCAAGAAGACAAAACACCCTACCACAAACATCCCTCCTTCCCCCAAATCCTTCATTCTGCCTTCACTAAGAAGAAAAGGGGAGTCCTCATTGCTCTTCGCTCGGACTTAAAAACAGAAATCCTCTCTTCCGTCATAGATAAAAACAGCAGATACATCATCTTAATTTGCAAAATCAATGACCAATTATTCACACTAGTGAATATTTACGCTCCCAATACAGGCCAAAAACGCTTTCTTAAAAAACTCCTCCATAAAGTCAAGTCCTTAAGACAAGGTGCCCTCATAGTTGGTGGAGATTTCAACTCGATTATTAACCCCAAACTAGACACAACTAATAGCTCCAAAAGACATGATCAAGCCTTAGCCCCTTTATTAACCCAAGAAGACCTATACGATCCATGGAGATCCCTTCACGGAGAAGAACGAGACTACACCTTTTTTTCCTCAGTGCACTCCACCTACTCCAGGATTGATATGTTTTTTACAGATCGCCTTACCCTGCAAAATATAAAGGATTCCAGCATCCACCCCATTTTGTGGTCAGATCATGCCACAATCACATTAACTCTGAAATATTCACAAGTCCCATCCAAACCTTTTATTTGGAGATTAAACAATTCCCTGTTGCGACCGCAAAAAAATTTAGACGATCTCTCAAATAATCTGTCGTTATACTTTGAACTGAACGAGATGGAGGAAGTTGGAGTGGATAGTGTGTGGCAAGCCCACAAAGCCTTCATGAGAGGGTTATTTATCAAACTAGGTTCTGCCAAAAAAAAAGCCAAAACAGCCCACATAGATAAATTATTATCTGAGATAAAAATTTGTGAAACTCTAAACAAACTCAACCCCACCCACCAAACCAAAACTAAACCTTTTGACCTAAGACAAAACCTCAGGCTAGCCTTATCAGAAGACTATGAATTCCACCTAACCAAACTAAAATCTACTCTATATCACCAGAATAACAAAGCAAGTTCCCTCCTAGCTAAACGCATCAAACAAAGACAGGTCAAAGCTAAAATTTTGAGACTAGTACACCCTTTCTCAAAGCGCAGTATTTACAACCCATAAGAAATAACTGATGCGTTTAGCGACTATTATAACGCCCTATACAACCTCAAATCCGACCCAAATACAAATCAACCTTCGTTCAGCCTAATAACCAAATTTTTAGATAAAATTAATCTGCCCACAATCTCTAATGCTCAACTCATCACCCTCAATGCTCCAATCTCCCCTCAAGAAGTGCTCAAAGTTATCTCCAATTTAAAACCCAACAAAGCCCCCGGCCCCAATGGATACACACATGAATATTATAAAGCATTTTCTAATTTACTAACCCCGAGATTAACCAACCTATTTAATCACTTTATTACAACAGGGAAAATCCCCCCAGGCCTTTCAAAAGCCACAATAACAGTCATACCAAAACCGGGCAAAGACCACTCCGTACCCTCCAACTTCCGTCCAATCTCACTGCTAAATGGAGACCTAAAAATGTTTGCCAAACTCCTGGCCAATAGGCTGTATAATATCTTACCAACTCTTATTGCCTACGATCAAGTCGGGTTCATTAAAGGCCGTCAAGTCTCAGACAGCACCAGAAGAATTATAAATACAGTCCACCACCTGGACACCTGTCGAAGGCCTTCGGTGCTCCTTTCTTTGGATGCGGAGAAGGCCTTTCGACAGGGTCCACTGGGGCTTCCTGTATCAGGTTCTAATCAAGTTTGGAATACAAGGCAACATACTTAAGGCAATAATGTCACTATACCATTCCTCTTCCGCCTCTGTGAATGTATCAGGCTTCCTCTCAAAACAATTCACCCCAACCAACGGCACCCGTCAAGGATGCCCCCACTCCCCATTAATATTTATCATGGTGATGGAAACTCTGGCTGAGTCCATTAGAATAAATACAAACATAAAAGGCTAAAATCCTAATAACTCATCGCAAAAAATCAGCTTATTCGCTGACGATGTACTCTAACAGAACCAGCCCCTTCACTTAAACATACCCGGGAAACCCTCCAAAATTCTCAGAAGTGTCATTATACAAAGTTAATGAGCTCAAATCCATGCTTCTGGGTATCCATATCCCAGAGGAATTAAAACACCTAATCTCGGCCATAGTCCCCTTCCCATGGACCACCTCATACGTGACATACCTAGGCATCAGAATCACCCCGAACACAAAAAAATCTATACGCAAACAACTTCCCCCCACTACTCAAAACAATTAACTCTGAACTCACACATCTAGCCCAATTTGAATTCTCCATCTCGGGCAAAATTGCAGCCTTCAAAATGGCCACTTTTCCTAAAATACATTATTATTTCAGAACTCTACAAATCCCCCTCCCAACTAAATTCTTTAAAGACCTTAGAGCTATGATACTCCAATACATTTGGAAAAAAAGGAAGCGAAGAATCTCCTTTGCTACCCTCTCCGCTACAAGGAAAGAAGGAGGATTTGGGCTCCCAAATCCTTATTACTACTATCTAGCCGCCATTCTAAATATTTCCAAACATTGGTGGTCCAACTCCTCCAATCCCATCTGGGTAGACTTGGAAAACCACATATCTCCAATACCCCTCTAACACCTTATCAGTCTCGCCCTACTAAACCACCGTATTCCACCAACCCCACACCCAACGGTTTCAGCGACGATTATAGCTTGGAAGACATTTACTAAACTTAATTCTCCAGTTCCAGATAGCATCAATCCAAAAATCCCTATCACAATAATCTCGTCGATCATCCCACATATAGACCTAAAGCCTTGGATTGCCCAAGGGATCACCTACATCGATGACCTATTTAAAGAGAATAAGCTTCTCTCATTTACAAACCTAAAGAGGCTATTTAACCTAAAAGATAATGCTCTCTACACTTATTTACGCATTGCCCACCTACACGCACAAACACCACTTATACCTCAAAAGATATCCAAACATTTTGGAATTACTTTAACGCTCCCATTATGATCAAAGGCGGTATCTCACTATGGTACGATCAACTTAATCTTTCCTCCCCATCACCCCTAGAAAAATATATCAAAATATGGGCAGCAGACCTACAAATCCCCTTAACTTTACAATCCTTCAAAAAAGCATCCCAAAACCTGGCTACTTCAAAAACTATAATGCTCTAATGTTGTTAATGATGTTTATTGCAGTGCCCTTTTTTCACCGTATTAACAATGTTTGCATTAAAGTCTATGGCGGCACCCTTTTCATCCACCCTATTCCTGCGCCCTTTTTTCTTGCTACCCCTTCCAGATAGTACCTTGGCTGGGATTTGAGCCAGGGACACAGTGCTGCAAGGCAAGAGCACTAACAACTACACCACCATGCTGCCCAGGTATGGTATTAGAAGAACAGTAATCTGATGTTTTAAAGGGGAACTTCAGCCTAAACAAACATACTGTCATTAAGTTGCATTAGTTATGTTAATTAGAATAGATAGGTAATATAATTTTTTACCCACCCTGTTTTAAAAGAACAGGCAAATGTTTGTGATTCATGGGGGCTGCCATCTTTGTCATGGGGGCAGCCATCTTTTTGGTTGAAAGCAGGTGACAAGGAGCAGGAAACACAGTTCCAAATGTCCTGTGTCCTGATAACCTCTCCCAGCTGCACACGCTAGGCTTTAAATGCCAAATTCAAAATTTAAAAAAAGAAAAATTTGCACCAAAACAGCAGAACGAGAGTAACAACATCAGAAATCCCATCATGCTTTGCACAGCATCAGGGGAAAAAAGCCCGGGCAGTTTTCTTCTATGCAGCTAAAAATGAGGCTTGGATAAGAGAAACAAAGTTCTGATGCTGTGAAACTGTTAAAGAAACACCAGGCCTTTTCAGTGCTGCTGAGTCGATTTTTAGTCCGGACGTTCACTTTAACCAAATAGCTGTAAAAGTAGAGAGTTAGTTCATTCTAAAGTGCAACTTCAGTGTGAGCCAGAGGCTAAATGTTAAAAGGAATATGAAGTCTGCCATATTTATTTCCTTTTAATCAATGCACATATCCTGACTGTCTTGCTGATTCACTGTCTTAAAATACTTTTAGCCATAGACAAGCATGCAGATCAGATGTTTCGGATAAAAATCTAAAAGGATTAGCTGCATGCTTGTTTCAGGTCTGGTGCTTGAGTCAATACTGATCAGAAAAATCAGCACTACTGCCAGGCAACTGGCATTGTTTAAAAGGAGATAAATATGGTAGCCTCCATATGTCTCCTTGGGTTCCTTTTAAGGAGTAACTTTGAGCTCCTAGAAAATCATCTAGACACATCCAGAATTGTCTTCTGATGAAATCCTTTAAAATAAAAAGTAATTTACAAGAACAAATAAATAAAACTAGCCAATGTGCTTAACCACTTTACCCCCGCCCGTACGAATTTCTCCGTCCCTTTTTCCATCCTTTCACCCCCAGGGACGGAGAAATCTGTACTTTCCGTGCTCCCGCCGTTGCCTGCGCTCCCGCTCGCTCTAGCGCGCACTCCCGCTCATAAACACGCCGCCGGCCGCTCGCCCGGAAATCAATGAACGGGAAAATCCATTCCTGTTCGTTGATCTAAGCCCCGCAATGATCCGCTGCTTCTCCGATAAGCAGCGCGATCATTGTGAAAAAAAAAAAAAACCTTTCCCAGCCTCCCAGTACTTCCTCCAAGCGGAAGGACGCTTGGAGGTCGCATTAAACAAAAAGTTGCCATCTTGTGGCCAAATAGTAAAACTACACCCTGAAGCATTTTTCACATACAAATACATTACTTATACACAAAAAAATTAACTCATTACCTCCCACACTCCCCATTTTTTTTTTTGTAATTAAAAAAAGTTAAAAAATTTACAATTAAAAAAATACATAAATAGTTACCTTAGGGACTGAACTTTTTAAATATTTATGTCAGGAGGGTACAACACTGTTACTTTATAAACTATGGGCTTGTAATTAGGGATGGACGCAAAACTGAAAAAAATGCACCTTTATTTCCAAATAAAATATTGGCGCCAAACATTGTGATAGGGACATAATTTAAACGGTTTTATAACCGGGACAAATGGGCAAATACATTTCATGGGTTTGAATTACAGTAGCATGCATTATTTAAAAACTATAATGGCCAAAAACTGAAAAATAATGAATTTTTTCCCACATTTTTCCTATTTTCCCATTAAAACATATTTAGAATAAAATAATTCTTGGCATAATGTCCCACCTAAAGAAAGCCTAATTGGTGGTGGAAAAAACAAGATATAGTTCATTTAATTGTAATAAGTAATGATAAAGTTATAGACGAATGAATGGAAGGAGCGCTGGAAAGGTGAAAATTGCTCTGGTGCTCAAGGGGTAAAACCCCTCAGTGGTGAAGTGGTTAAAATAGATTGTATACCCTGCCCCTTTCATAAAATCCAGGCTGGTGCTCCACTTTGCTCCTTTTAAAGGTCTGCCTCCAGAAAAGGATTTATTTATTCAAACAAGCAATTTCAGTGTAGGAGAGAGAGGCATGAGGCTACAAACTTAAAGTGGATCCGAGATGAAAAACTAACTATACACAACAAGTAACTTGTCTATATATCTTATCTAAAGTTTAGATAGTTTACACAGCAAATCTAGCTGCAAACAGCTTTAATAGAATATGATTATTTCTTCCTGTGATACAATGACAGCAGCCATGTTGTTTGTAAACATTACACAGAGGCAGGCTTATCTGTATCTTGAGCAAAAAAAACCTAATCCCCCCTCCTCCTCCCTCCTCCCCTCTACGTCTGAAATCTCTGGCTAGTAATACCTCCCCCTCCTCCTGCCCAGACTGAGCTCCCATGAGCCCTTGTTACTGTCTGAAAGTGGCTTGGCTCTCTGAAAACCCGTGGGCGTGGCTTGTTTAGTTTATAGGGAATTAGAGTATTAAAACAAAAACAAAAACGTATTTATCTTGAGAAATGCCCTATAAACAATAGGAAAGGAACACAATTATGCAATGAGTAAAAGTTCATCTCAGATCCACTTTAAAGGATCACTGTCATGCAAACTGTGAAATGTAAAACACATACAGCATGTACTCCTACTTAGAAGAAGTGCATTTGTCCCATAGTAAAACACACTATAAACAACAGAGAGAGGTGAAAAAGGGTGCCGTATAGAACGCAATGTTATAAACAGCTTTTGGGGCACCCACAGTATAATCAATGCACACAATATTTTTTAACAGCAATAGGAAAGTCTAAATAGGAAATTCATATAACTGCAATATAGGAAGTCTCAATACAAAAATGATATAGTTGATGTGAGGTTTGGCAAATCTCTTGCCTTTCTTTAGTCACTAATGCCTCAATCTGCCACCATGCGCTTCACATAAAGCCAAGCCCCCGTGTGAAAGGGAGACGGAGTTACACCTACCCGACTACTGTTATACCCAGGAGTTCAGCATGCAAAGCATAAGGACTGAGGCCGGGAAGACAGAAGTACCACCAGAACCACACTAACTAGCACAGGCAGAGAGTACAAACAGTCTGGATCAGCAACAGGATCAGATAAGGCAAAGTACAAATTTGTAGAGCAAACTCGCGTTCACTAATAATCCAGGGTCATACATGGGAGATCAGGAATATCGCAGTTCACAGGGTACACAGGCAAAATCAGGGTCACAAACAATCCAGTGTCAGTCCAGGCAGCAATCCAAAAGAATACTGTAGTTAGAGTCCAGGCAATAGTCACAACAGAAGATCAACAGTAATTCAAATGCAC
Organism: Hyperolius riggenbachi; assembly: GCF_040937935.1. Taxonomy (NCBI): domain Eukaryota; kingdom Metazoa; phylum Chordata; class Amphibia; order Anura; family Hyperoliidae; genus Hyperolius; species Hyperolius riggenbachi. Next base: position 107,267,433 of record NC_090651.1, read on the forward strand.
TGAGCAGGAAGTGTAACTAGCGCTATTACGGGCAATGAGTGAGAATCAGGAGCAGCTTATATACCACAGTACGCCAATCACACCAGGCCACACCTACCATCAGCCAGCCAGAAACCACTTCCTGCACATCATTTATGCATAGCAAGGAGCTATGCCTCTAAAGGTGGCCACACACGATACAATAAAATGATCTGATTTTACGGCAATTCGATAAAAAACTATCGTATCTCCCGAAAAAAAATGGAAAGCTTTTTTTTTTCATTCGACTGAAAAATCCGATCGGATTTCCTGTTTTCTTCGATTTTTATCGATCCGCAATGCCAGATATTTTTCTTCAATCTTTCTAAAGATTGTATGGTGTGTGTTTGTCAATGTATTAATATATACACCCTAGCAATTTTATCAGAGTTTCCAATCATTTTTATCATAATTGGGAAAAATTTGAACATATATGTGTGGTACATTAGTCAGATTTTTGAAATGTTACAATCAGTCAGAAAAATGTATTGCATTGCAGTTCTTAAATTGAACAGATATTTAAAAAATTGTATGGTGTGTGGCCACCTTTAGAGAGTACACCATGAGCGCTTTCTGCATGTCTACAGGAATGCAGGAAACTCTATCTTGCAGAACCTGCTCAATGGAAATGCTAGACTGTTGCATATCTGCAGGAGTGATGTGTATGCCATCTGCAACCTTAAGGTGGCCGCACACGATACAATACAATGATCCGATTTCACAGTAATTCGATAAAAACGATCGGATCACCCGAAAAAATCAAAAGCTTTTTTTTAATTCAACTGAAAAATCCGATCAGATTTCCTGTTTTCTTCGATTTTTATTGATCCAGAATGCCAGATATTTTTCTTCAATCTTTCTAAAGATTTTATGGTGTGTGTTAGATTGTCAATTTATTAATATACACACCCAAGCAATTTTCTCTGAGTTTCCAATCATTTCTATCATAATTGGAGAAAAATTTAACATTGGTCATATTTTTGAAATGTTACAATCAGTCAGAAAAATCGATTGCAATTCTTAAATTGAACAGATATTTTTAAAATTGTATGGTGTGTGGCCACCTTTAGAGGAAATCAAACTCTCACACTGACTTCCTGAACTGCTAGATTCATTGTAGACTTGCAGAGCAGGTGAGTTCACGACATTCAAAGTCTCAATATCAAAAACCCTAGGAAAATTCATGTAATGGCAATAGGAAGTCTTAACACAAAAATCATCAAAGGGTACCTGAGAGGAAAAGTAAATAAAAAATCATACATACCTGGGGATTCTTCCAGTCCCCTCTGGCCTGATCGCGCCCTCGCTGCTGTCCTCCACTTTCTGCATTCTCTATAGGGGCTTCCGGTATCTTGGCCAGTTGGGGCTTATTGCACATGTGTGGCCCGGCCATGTAAGCCTATTACTGGGAGCTTTCTGCACCCGCGCAGTAATATTGCGCAGGTGCAGAACTCTCCTGGCCATGGGAGAGAGATGGAGGAGTGCGCACAGTCACACTGCGCTTGGAAGCCTCCGGGCACCCACATTTCCCTGTAATGTAACTAATCGCTGCTTTGCGCCGGGGGGGGGGGGGGGGGGGGGGTTAAAGGGACTCCGAGCAGTGCAGAAACTATAGAAAGATGCATACCATTTTGAAGCTCTCTTTCTCCTCTTTCCAACGATATATAAACTGCCACCCTACGCCTTTTAGTTTTCGCTATTTTTGCGATCGAAATCGCAGCTGCTGTGATTTCGATTGCGAAAATAGTGAAAACTAAACAGCGTAGGGTGGCGGTTTATATATCATAGAGGGAGGATTCTGTGTTAGAGTAGGATTAGGTTAAATCATAGTAAAATATTGGTAAAGATGCGAAAATAGGTACTATTCCAATTCCAAGAGCTCATCCTTAGTATTGAGAAATGGTCTCTTATTGCAGGCAGAATATGGTGATGAGAGGTATACATGGATTTTTATCATACACTAAGAAAGGTGAAAAAGGGTTAAATGCTATATACACTGAACAGGGAAGCATTGGATAGGACGAAAAGTCTTTACTAAGCTGTAGCTGCTTTAAGACCCACAAAAAAATTAGACCTTCCCACCAACTGCATTTGTTATTGTTATCGCCACTTCATATGCTGGGAACTGAAAGGTCTATTTCTATTAGTGTGAATCTAAATCACACTGCCTGATGCCTTTTTGAGCAATTGCAATTTGTTCATATTTTGTACAACTGAATACAATTTTGTTTTTCCTCTGCATTTCCTGATTTGCAGTGGCTATAGGCAGTAGCGTAGCTAAGGAGCTGTGGGCCCCCATGCAAGTTTTACATTGGGGCCCCCCAAGCACTCTATACATACCAATTTATACAGTGCACCAAAACCTGCCAATGGTAACTACAAGAAGGGGGTGGGGGAACAGTTTGTTGATTGATTAACACTATTCAAAGTATCTATAGAAGTGATTATTATGAGCACAGGACCAATAGAGAGCTAATACTGTGGTTGGGGGAGGGCCCCTCTGGCCCAAAGGCCCCAATGCAGTCGCACCCTCTGCACCCCCTATTGTTATGCCCCTGGCTATAGGCCCTTAGTCTTTTTGCAGCAGTGGGACGAGTAGGTAGGGTCATGTGATTTGCTTTGTTTTAGGCAAGCAACATCCATTCTCCTTCCTTGCAGCTGCCGGTTTTCTGAAGTGATATTGTCTAAGTATAACACAAAAAAATGCAATTCACTTTCACAAAAAACAATTCACATGCTCATTTCAGCTTGCAGACAGCATTTTCTGTAGCTGACAAAAACTGGAATATCTTTACCTTGCAACCATGACATCAATAGTCAGTTCACAGACAGGATTTCTCAGAATAGTTGCTTTTCGCTGCACTGCTTCAAACAGAAGTCTTAATGTTTAGTGAGGTTAAATCACAGATGACCTGACACATAGAAAATGGTATCCTTGGAAATATCATCAACTTCACTATCCTCAAAACTATTATGTAAGGATTTCATTCTAGGATTGTTAAAAGAAAACTTCAAACACTATTGTCTTGGTAGTGCAACATAAGCTGCTATCATCTATGACATGGATGCAACTAGGTGTGCCCTCAAGCTTGCTCACAAGGTTGTCAGATTTCCCAGGAGGGTTAAACAGAAACATGTCAATGTATTCAATTAAAGGACAAATGAAGTTAGAGGGATATGGAGGCTGCCATATTTGTTTCCTTTTAAATAATACCAGTTGCCTTGCTACCCTGCTGATCCTCTGCCTAAAATACTTTAACCACTTAATGACATGCTGAAAACGTCCTGCTAGAGGCTTTTAATGGCTCCAGAATGTTTTTATAAGCCTGACAGTGTTGCTGCCGCCGTGCACATGCACGTGCGCGCTCCCGCAGGTGCATGTGCATCCCCGTGCACGTGAACATAGTGAAAAAAAACCACCAAAAAAATACACCTTTATTTCCAAATGACGTATTGTCACCATACTTTTTACTAGGGACATAATTAAAATCGTGTCATAACCAGGACAAATAGGCAGATAAAATGTGTGGGTTTTATGTACAGTAGCAGAGTTTATATTAAAACCATACGGGATGAAATTGGAGAAATAGTGTATTTTTTCATTTTTTCCTTGTATTTCCCTTTAAAATGCATAGAAAATAAAGTAATTACTGAAAACAAATATCAACCCCAAAAAGCCCAATTGGTGGTGAAAAAAAACAAGATATAGATCATTTCATTGTGATTAGTAGTGATTAAGCTATTGGAAAATGAAAGGGATGAGCACTGAAAGGTGAAAATTGCTCTTGTCCGTTAAAAACCGCCTTGGGGTGAAGTGGTTAAGCCTTAGACCCTGAACAAGCATATGCAGATCAAGTGTTTCTGACAGTATTGTCATATCTTACAAGCTGCATGCTTGTTTATGGTGTTTTTCAGACAGTACTACAGCCAAATAGATCGGCAGGGCTTCCAAGCAACTATTATTGTTTAAAAGGAAATAAATAGCTGCATAAAAAAAGGGTGCCATGAAAAAAGGGCCCGGCTGCATAACGAAATGGCGCCGGTGGATAACAAAATCTGAAAATGATAAACATCTTTGTCAAACTTGCTTAATGATACATACCATTCTAAAAACAGACGAGAAATAATAACGAAAAGATATGAACGTTAAAAATTGTTATGCAATTCAAAAATACAGCTTAACCCAACCCTACTCTCACACAGAACCCTACCCCAGTGTTTCCTAAAACTAACCACTCCCCTGGTGGCGCCTAACCCTAATCAACCCCCCCGGTGGTGCCTAACCCTAACCACCCCCCCTATGGTGCCTACTGCCTAACCCTAACCCCCCCCCCCCCAGTGGTGCCTAACCACCCCCCTGGTGGTACCTAACCCTAGCCACCACCCCTCATGTTGCCTAAAACTAACTGCGGCCTGGGTAGAGCCTAACCCTAACCACTCCTCATGGTGGTGCCTAACCCTAACCACTCCCTCTGCAGAAACACCCTTTTACACATTGAATTGATAATGTCTTTGATAACATAAAATCTGTACATACAAACAAAATAATATGACAAAAACTATAATGTTGCAAGCTTCTAAAACGATAATATACTTCAAAAACTGTAATCTTCTAATGATGCTAACGATCACGGCGCCCGTTTTTCTGTTTTTTCACCATATTAGCAATAATTGCATTAGAATCTATGGCGTCGCCCTTTTTGTCCCCCCTCAGCCGGCGCTCTTTTTTCCTACCAATAAATATGGCAGCCTCAATATTCTTCTCACTTCAGTTGTCCTTTAAGCATTTCACTCTCACATGCTCATACTTTCGTAGCCAATATTTACCTCTCACATTGATGACTCATACTGTCCCACAATGACCACGTTAGGCCATTGAAAGGATTTAATGTGCCTACTGATGGGATGCACAATAAGGGAAAGAGGCGCCCTGATTTGAATAAAAGCTTTTAAAACCAGTTTAAAAACGAAAAAGAAAAATGAGGTATCTTACCTCAATGACGAAATCTCTGTAAACTTACAAAAGATTTTTATTTGAGCACAGGCAACGCGTTTCGCGGGTCTGAGCCCGCTTCCTCAGGCCAATACAGTGCCTAGAACAGCAGAAAGAGTTCCTCAATGTACATACATATACATATTTCATAAAAAATTATAAAAATAATAACGGTCAGAGTACATATATAAATGAATAAATAGCATAACATGAATTTAATTTGGCAGATTTATCCATGCCCTAATAGTTGATTCCATGCTGTGCATATGCAAACGCATATTTATGCGCACGCACACACACATCAAAGAGAACACACTACTGTGTCTCATATCTAAGGGCAAACTTGATGGTTTAGTCTAAGCTCCATTTGCCGTAATGCACAATACCATTATTATTATGCACCTTCTAGATGAATGATAAATATATAATATATATAGATATATATATGGAAAAAATAAATTATATACAGACCAAGGAAGAAAAAAAAAAAAACAAAAAAAAAAAAAAAAAAAAGGGGGGGGGTTCCATTGATGATAATGTATGCATCATCAATTAAAAAGAACTAGGAACATAGTGGATAGTATTCTAAAATTAGCCATGCGCCCATAGGAATGATATAATATAAAACACAGATATCTAGCAATGTATAAAAAGTATATAAACATATATATATACACATATATACACATACATACATACACAACAACATAGAAAATACTAAAAACTTGGCCAGTTCTAAACAAAGACAAAATCCAGGCAGCGCTGCAAGCATTTCACAGTGCTGCTCTGCATAAGTAAAAGGAACTGGTCACTGACTTTTAAAAGCATTGCAGTACATTGTGCACAGCATAATACATGTTCAGACAGCAGGGGGAGTAAAAAGGCAGGATACAATGGAGACCAGAAAACAACGTTGTAATACTCACCAAATGACAGAAATCATGTAGCATAGGGAGCCTCTACAGGACATTCCCTGTCTCTGCATTATATAACCTTACTTGATTTGTTTAAGCAGCTGCAGGTCTGCACACTCTCAGCAGATTAGGGAAGGGGGAGGGTGCGTGATGATGTAATCACAGGAAGTAGTGGTGGGGCCATATTGGAAAGGGGCATAGCATAGGAAGGCAATGTATTTTGCCAGTCCTACGCTGGATTCATAGAAAAGATAGGACCAGGAGTTGATGTATTAAATTATTTGGCCACTAGATGGCGATGGGACTTTCTCATTAGCATCTCATTGCTAGTGGACTGGATTTCTGTTACTTATAGTGATAGATTTTGACAGTTAGTTGGTGAAAGACAAAATATATATTAAAATACATTGGCGCAATAGTGGATTATTTAGATAAATATCTAATAGTTAGTGGTAAAAATAGTGATTAGATGAATTAAATTATATAGGAATCTTTGCATTAAACACGATTATACAATAAAACTGCATTGTTTTGTGGTATATATCTCTCTGTTTAGCACATATATAATGCTCAGGACGTGTATATAATAGTTTATGTGTCACTCTCAAAATCATATGAGTGATGTCATAAGGATAAGATATTTTTATTTTTTATTTATATATATGATATATATATTTTTTCCAATATGTATGAAATGTGTGCATATGAGTGGTGTAAATGAGAATGACTATGTGGTGGAATGATTTTATTGGCAGGTGGATGGCCGAGCTGAGAGAAAGAAAAGAAAAGTGGGGTTGGTGTGTGAGGGGAGGGAAGAGATAGGGGGCGAAGGATGAATTGGAACATTGTTATACAGGATAATAAGCAAACATTGGTGTGTGTCAATGCATGATAACTTGTGGGGGGGGGGGGACCCAGATGACAGGCTAGTTCGGAAAAATTTGTACTTAATGTCGGAGCTAGATTAGTAATTGTGCTCCAGGCATTCATTGAGTCCTTCTGGTTTCAATGTTCTTAATTTGAAAATCCAAAACATTTCTCTAGCCCGAAGGCGAGTCATGCGTTCGGTATGGGACAGGTTGTTAGATACGTATTCAACTGGCATGAATGTAAAGAGCCTATGATCTGAATTATGAAATTCTGCAAAATGTCTTGAGAGGCTATGTTTGGCATATGCTTTTTGAATATTCCTCCTGTGTTGTCCTATGCGAGCTCTTGTTTGTTGACTTGTGCGGCCGACATATTGTTTATTACAAGGACAAGTTATCAAATAGATGATGTGTGTAGTGCTGCAAGTGAAATGGTGGTCAATGCTGAATGTTTCTTGAGTCACAGTGCATTTAAAAGAGGAGGTTCCTGGGCGCAGGTATTCACAGGCTAAGCATTTTTGTGAATGGCATCTTTGTATACCAGGGGAGATTTTGAGGGTGGGTTCCCTGGGGGCAAGTGCTCGGGGTCTGCTCGGGGCTATGATGTTCTTTAAGGTTTTGGCTCTTCTGAATATCAGTTTGGGCTTGGATTCTAGTTTTGGACAAAGGTAAGGGTCTTTAAGCAATGTTGACCAGTGTTTATTGATAACAGATCTTATATTGTTGTGGTTAGAGCAGAAGCGGGTAATGAACGAGGGTTGTGTGTCAGTGGCTGTGACTTTCCTTTTTTGTGTGGTAAGGAGGGATCTTTGTTCTAGAAGTCTCGCTCTTGTTCTAGCTGATTTTATCAGGGGTTTTGGGAAGGATCGTTCCAAAAATTTGCTTTCTAGGGTGTCTGCCTGGTTGTCAAATGTAGATGTATCTGAACAGTTTTTGCGTATCCGTCTGAACTGCCCGAATGGAATGTTTGTTTTCCAAGGTTTATGGTGCGAACTCTTGTAATGGACATATGAGTTCGCATCAACCTTTTTAAAAAAGGTTTTTGATTTAACAACATTGTTTTCTACATAAAGGGTTATGTCCAGAAAATCTATGGTATAAGGATGGGTATTGACGGTAAAGGAAAGCCCCCAATCGTTGTTGTTGATGGAGTCCACAAATTGACCAATCGAGTCAACTTCTCCTTCCCAGATTAGTATAATATCGTCTATGTACCGCCAGTACTTAACCACATTGCTCTGATAGGGGTTTTGACTCAAAAATAGCTTCTCAAAAAGGCCCATTGTCAGATTTGCATAGGATGGTGCTAGATTAGCACCCATGGCTGTGCCTCGGATCTGTAGGTATATCGTTTTTTGGAATGAAAAAATGTTATGGGTAAGTATGAATTTGGTGGCATGTAAGAGGAAGTTTTTTTGGGGGATGGGCATAGTGGTGTCTGAGTATAGGAAATGGGCTAGCGACTGGAGGCCAATATTGTGTTTGATGTTAGTGTAGAGGGCAGCTACATCCAAGGTAACCCAATGGTAACTCGGCAACCATTCGAAAGATGTAAGTTCTTCAAGGAGTTGGCTAGAGTCTCTCAGGTAAGAAGGGAGTGATATGACGTATTTTTGTAGAAAGTGATCGATATATTCTGACAATGGAGAGGTGAGTGATCCTATACCAGAGATTATTGGGCGACCAGGGGGATTTTTTATCGACTTATGAATTTTTGGTAGAAAATAGAAAAACGGCAGCTTAGGATGTGCAGTGGTGAGAAAATCCTTTTCATCTTTGGAGATTATACCTTCCTTTAAGGCTGATAGAATTAGTTTATCATATTGAAGTTTAAATTCATGCGAAGGATCCTGAAGTAATTTGACATAATAATTTGGATCGTGTAGTAGTCTATGGGCCTCGGTGGTATAGTCTGTTGTGTCCATAATGACGACACCACCCCCCTTGTCTGCAGCCTTTATAACTATTTCTTGATTGTTTTTAAGGGAATTAATCGCAGTGCGTTCTGCTCGTGTCAGGTTTGATTTGGATTTGTCATGCTTACTATCTTGTCGTCTGAGGTCCTCTAGTACGGAGAGGTAGAAGTTCTCAACGTGTGGACCTCTGTAAGATGTAGGGTAGAATTGTGACTTTTTCTTGAATTCAGTATGGATAAATCTCTCTGTTTCAAACGTATCAGCATCTAAGATTACATCTGGGCCATTGTTTGGTTCATTTGTGAAGATAGTTTGGATAGTGGAATTAGTAACTGGATTCAATTTTTTAAAATCTTTCATAATGAAATATCTTCTTAGTGTAAGTTTCCTCACAAAAGCGTTCAGATCAACAAATAATTCAAAAAGGTTTGATGTTTTGGTAGGACAAAAGGACAAACCGTGATTTAGGACTTTAGTTTCTATTGGCGTCAGACAGTGGGAAGACAGATTAAATATAGACTTATATTGAAGGGTAGGGGGGGATAGCTTTAGTTGTGCTTGTTCCCTGTTGTGTCCCTTCTTTTTGCCGCCCCTTCTACCCCGTTTTCGGGACTGGATACTGGTCGTTTTGTGGCTCTCGGAGCTGTGTGATGTGTGACATGGTATTGTGGAGTTGGGCTCGAGATCAAAGGTCGCAGGGGAGGGTCTTTGGTTAGAAGGGAGGGTAACTCTAAAAAAGATGGTGTGTCAGAATCTGATTGGGATGAGGTGGGGATGGAGGTGGAGCTGGTATCCCCTCGTGGGGCCTGGGCAGCGGAAAAATAATCCAGGATAGTGCTGTTTGCTTTGGGTCGAGCAGACGGCATGGTGGACTGTGTAGAAGTGTCAGTGGGGGTGTTGTGTGGTGACTGGGATGGGGCATGTGAGGTGGGGGAGGGGACCTGGGATGGGAACCTAGGTTGGGAGGGGGTGCTGGCGGGTGTGGCTGTGTGTGTGGTGAGGTCGAGAGGGTCGATTTCCACCTCGATCGTGTGGGTGGTGGCGGGAGGGGATAGGTTAGGGAGGGCGGGTGGGTCGGGTAAGGCGGGAAGGACCGGGGTGTGGAGAAGTGGTAGGGGTTTACTACCAGGGGGGGGGAGAAGGGCGGGGTGCGGGGGTAGGGGGTAGGGTAGGAACGGTGGGGGAGGGTATGGTAGTGTGAGGAGGGAAGGGATGGGACATGGAGGGGGAGGGGGGTGAACTGGGGCTGTGGGGAGGGGGCGTGTGGGGAGACGTCGAGGACGTCTAGGTGGGGGGCGGGTGGGTCTAGGACCCTGTGGGGGGATACCCTGGTTCTATGAATTAGAAAGCCTGTTAAAGAGTGAATTTTTTAATCAGGCCGACATAGCAATGCAGAAAACATACATTGAAGAGAGAATAGCACCAGAGGGACTTCGAGTTTTAGTCGAAACCTCTTTCCCCAACGATTTAGTCTACACTGCAGAATGGTACATATACCTCCAGTCATGCTCAGTGGGCATGATGGAGCGGATTATCTCAAAAAGAGAAAGCTTGCTACTCGAATTTGCTGAAAAAATAGTGAATCTTAGAAACAAGTTAGCTCCCTATACCAGCACACAGGAATATCTTACGCTTTCCTTCTCACTATCCAACAAGCTACACAGATTTGAGGCGGATATAATGGAGACCAAACTAAAAAAACTCAACCGTGACAGAGCCGCTTACGCTGCACATACACAACACAAAAGACGACAACATATAGATACACCACAGGGCGACCAGCCTGTGCTACCACAGCCTACACCCAATCACTCCATACCCAACAATGGTGGTATTGCCCCCCTTATCCCCCCACAGGGTCCTAGACCCACCCGCCCCCCCACCTAGACGTCCTCGACGTCTCCCCACACGCCCCCTCCCCACAGCCCCAGTTCACCCCCCTCCCCCTCCATGTCCCATCCCTTCCCTCCTCACACTACCATACCCTCCCCCACCGTTCCTACCCTACCCCCTACCCCCGCACCCCGCCCTTCTCCCCCCCCCTGGTAGTAAACCCCTACCACTTCTCCACACCCCGGTCCTTCCCGCCTTACCCGACCCACCCGCCCTCCCTAACCTATCCCCTCCCCCCACCACCCACACGATCGAGGTGGAAATCGACCCTCTCGACCTCACCACACACACAGCCACACCCGCCAGCACCCCCTCCCAACCTAGGTTCCCATCCCAGGTCCCCTCCCCCACCTCACATGCCCCATCCCAGTCACCACACAACACCCCCACTGACACTTCTACACAGTCCACCATGCCGTCTGCTCGACCCAAAGCAAACAGCACTATCCTGGATTATTTTTCCGCTGCCCAGGCCCCACGAGGGGATACCAGCTCCACCTCCATCCCCACCTCATCCCAATCAGATTCTGACACACCATCTTTTTTAGAGTTACCCTCCCTTCTAACCAAAGACCCTCCCCTGCGACCTTTGATCTCGAGCCCAACTCCACAATACCATGTCACACATCACACAGCTCCGAGAGCCACAAAACGACCAGTATCCAGTCCCGAAAACGGGGTAGAAGGGGCGGCAAAAAGAAGGGACACAACAGGGAACAAGCACAACTAAAGCTATCCCCCCCTACCCTTCAATATAAGTCTATATTTAATCTGTCTTCCCACTGTCTGACGCCAATAGAAACTAAAGTCCTAAATCACGGTTTGTCCTTTTGTCCTACCAAAACATCAAACCTTTTTGAATTATTTGTTGATCTGAACGCTTTTGTGAGGAAACTTACACTAAGAAGATATTTCATTATGAAAGATTTTAAAAAATTGAATCCAGTTACTAATTCCACTATCCAAACTATCTTCACAAATGAACCAAACAATGGCCCAGATGTAATCTTAGATGCTGATACGTTTGAAACAGAGAGATTTATCCATACTGAATTCAAGAAAAAGTCACAATTCTACCCTACATCTTACAGAGGTCCACACGTTGAGAACTTCTACCTCTCCGTACTAGAGGACCTCAGACGACAAGATAGTAAGCATGACAAATCCAAATCAAACCTGACACGAGCAGAACGCACTGCGATTAATTCCCTTAAAAACAATCAAGAAATAGTTATAAAGGCTGCAGACAAGGGGGGTGGTGTCGTCATTATGGACACAACAGACTATACCACCGAGGCCCATAGACTACTACACGATCCAAATTATTATGTCAAATTACTTCAGGATCCTTCGCATGAATTTAAACTTCAATATGATAAACTAATTCTATCAGCCTTAAAGGAAGGTATAATCTCCAAAGATGAAAAGGATTTTCTCACCACTGCACATCCTAAGCTGCCGTTTTTCTATTTTCTACCAAAAATTCATAAGTCGATAAAAAATCCCCCTGGTCGCCCAATAATCTCTGGTATAGGATCACTCACCTCTCCATTGTCAGAATATATCGATCACTTTCTACAAAAATACGTCATATCACTCCCTTCTTACCTGAGAGACTCTAGCCAACTCCTTGAAGAACTTACATCTTTCGAATGGTTGCCGAGTTACCATTGGGTTACCTTGGATGTAGCTGCCCTCTACACTAACATCAAACACAATATTGGCCTCCAGTCGCTAGCCCATTTCCTATACTCAGACACCACTATGCCCATCCCCCAAAAAAACTTCCTCTTACATGCCACCAAATTCATACTTACCCATAACATTTTTTCATTCCAAAAAACGATATACCTACAGATCCGAGGCACAGCCATGGGTGCTAATCTAGCACCATCCTATGCAAATCTGACAATGGGCCTTTTTGAGAAGCTATTTTTGAGTCAAAACCCCTATCAGAGCAATGTGGTTAAGTACTGGCGGTACATAGACGATATTATACTAATCTGGGAAGGAGAAGTTGACTCGATTGGTCAATTTGTGGACTCCATCAACAACAACGATTGGGGGCTTTCCTTTACCGTCAATACCCATCCTTATACCATAGATTTTCTGGACATAACCCTTTATGTAGAAAACAATGTTGTTAAATCAAAAACCTTTTTTAAAAAGGTTGATGCGAACTCATATGTCCATTACAAGAGTTCGCACCATAAACCTTGGAAAACAAACATTCCATTCGGGCAGTTCAGACGGATACGCAAAAACTGTTCAGATACATCTACATTTGACAACCAGGCAGACACCCTAGAAAGCAAATTTTTGGAACGATCCTTCCCAAAACCCCTGATAAAATCAGCTAGAACAAGAGCGAGACTTCTAGAACAAAGATCCCTCCTTACCACACAAAAAAGGAAAGTCACAGCCACTGACACACAACCCTCGTTCATTACCCGCTTCTGCTCTAACCACAACAATATAAGATCTGTTATCAATAAACACTGGTCAACATTGCTTAAAGACCCTTACCTTTGTCCAAAACTAGAATCCAAGCCCAAACTGATATTCAGAAGAGCCAAAACCTTAAAGAACATCATAGCCCCGAGCAGACCCCGAGCACTTGCCCCCAGGGAACCCACCCTCAAAATCTCCCCTGGTATACAAAGATGCCATTCACAAAAATGCTTAGCCTGTGAATACCTGGAACCTCCTCTTTTAAATGCACTGTGACTCAAGAAACATTCAGCATTGACCACCATTTCACTTGCAGCACTACACACATCATCTATTTGATAACTTGTCCTTGTAATAAACAATATGTCGGCCGCACAAGTCAACAAACAAGAGCTCGCATAGGACAACACAGGAGGAATATTCAAAAAGCATATGCCAAACATAGCCTCTCAAGACATTTTGCAGAATTTCATAATTCAGATCATAGGCTCTTTACATTCATGCCAGTTGAATACGTATCTAACAACCTGTCCCATACCGAACGCATGACTCGCCTTCGGGCTAGAGAAATGTTTTGGATTTTCAAATTAAGAACATTGAAACCAGAAGGACTCAATGAATGCCTGGAGCACAATTACTAATCTAGCTCCGACATTAAGTACAAATTTTTCCGAACTAGCCTGTCATCTGGGTCCCCCCCCCCCACAAGTTATCATGCATTGACACACACCAATGTTTGCTTATTATCCTGTATAACAATGTTCCAATTCATCCTTCGCCCCCTATCTCTTCCCTCCCCTCACACACCAACCCCACTTTTCTTTTCTTTCTCTCAGCTCGGCCATCCACCTGCCAATAAAATCATTCCACCACATAGTCATTCTCATTTACACCACTCATATGCACACATTTCATACATATTGGAAAAAATATATATATCATATATATAAATAAAAAATAAAAATATCTTATCCTTATGACATCACTCATATGATTTTGAGAGTGACACATAAACTATTATATACACGTCCTGAGCATTATATATGTGCTAAACAGAGAGATATATACCACAAAACAATGCAGTTTTATTGTATAATCGTGTTTAATGCAAAGATTCCTATATAATTTAATTCATCTAATCACTATTTTTACCACTAACTATTAGATATTTATCTAAATAATCCACTATTGCGCCAATGTATTTTAATATATATTTTGTCTTTCACCAACTAACTGTCAAAATCTATCACTATAAGTAACAGAAATCCAGTCCACTAGCAATGAGATGCTAATGAGAAAGTCCCATCGCCATCTAGTGGCCAAATAATTTAATACATCAACTCCTGGTCCTATCTTTTCTATGAATCCAGCGTAGGACTGGCAAAATACATTGCCTTCCTATGCTATGCCCCTTTCCAATATGGCCCCACCACTACTTCCTGTGATTACATCATCACGCACCCTCCCCTTCCCTAATCTGCTGAGAGTGTGCAGACCTGCAGCTGCTTAAACAAATCAAGTAAGGTTATATAATGCAGAGACAGGGAATGTCCTGTAGAGGCTCCCTATGCTCCCTATGCTACATGATTTCTGTCATTTGGTGAGTATTACAACGTTGTTTTCTGGTCTCCATTGTATCCTGCCTTTTTACTCCCCCTGCTGTCTGAACATGTATTATGCTGTGCACAATGTACTGCAATGCTTTTAAAAGTCAGTGACCAGTTCCTTTTACTTATGCAGAGCAGCACTGTGAAATGCTTGCAGCGCTGCCTGGATTTTGTCTTTGTTTAGAACTGGCCAAGTTTTTAGTATTTTCTATGTTGTTGTGTATGTATGTATGTGTATATATGTGTATATATATATGTTTATATACTTTTTATACATTGCTAGATATCTGTGTTTTATATTATATCATTCCTATGGGCGCATGGCTAATTTTAGAATACTATCCACTATGTTCCTAGTTCTTTTTAATTGATGATGCATACATTATCATCAATGGAACCCCCCCCCCCCCCCCTTTTTTTTTTTTTTTTTTTTTTTTTTTTTCTTCCTTGGTCTGTATATAATTTATTTTTTCCATATATATATCTATATATATTATATATTTATCATTCATCTAGAAGGTGCATAATAATAATGGTATTGTGCATTACGGCAAATGGAGCTTAGACTAAACCATCAAGTTTGCCCTTAGATATGAGACACAGTAGTGTGTTCTCTTTGATGTGTGTGTGCGTGCGCATAAATATGCGTTTGCATATGCACAGCATGGAATCAACTATTAGGGCATGGATAAATCTGCCAAATTAAATTCATGTTATGCTATTTATTCATTTATATATGTACTCTGACCGTTATTATTTTTATAATTTTTTATGAAATATGTATATGTATGTACATTGAGGAACTCTTTCTGCTGTTCTAGGCACTGTATTGGCCTGAGGAAGCGGGCTCAGACCCGCGAAACGCGTTGCCTGTGCTCAAATAAAAATCTTTTGTAAGTTTACAGAGATTTCGTCATTGAGGTAAGATACCTCATTTTTCTTTTTCGTTTTTAAACTGGTTTTAAAAGCTTTTATTCAAATCAGGGCGCCTCTTTCCCTTATTGTGCATAGTTATACCCCCGTACATGTTTGTCCGAGGGGTGGTGACAGAACACCCGTTGTTTTACCACGGTTAATGTTTTGTGCATCCTTTTTCATCTAAGAGAGCGACCGCAACCAGGTCCGTCCAGGACCACCCCGAGTGGAGTCGGGTTTATGGTCTCCACCTGCTTCCTGTGGTCGGTTGCCCCTTGCAACCCTCCTTTGTGAGTAGCCCTTTCAATCAATTGATTTCTCCACACACCTACTATTGACATACTGCACTATCGGGCTCCCTTTTTTGTCTCCTGTATCCTTTTTTTTTCCCATAGGGTGGCAAGACACCCCAACCACGATTCTACTGATGGGATGCTTGAAACACAGCAGCTTGTGAATAGGGATGATCAATTAAAAGAAAATAATTCTAAGTTGATTCAAATGTATACACTAAATCTATCCAAATGTATGCAGCTTGAGAATGGATCAAATCAACTAGCTGTAGCTGCTGCTTGATCTATTTTCAAGTGGCACACATTTCCATAAAATTTGAATAAGCTCTGAATATTTTTGCATTTCATTGACAATCACTGCTCATGAACAGTTCATAAAACCCACCATTTATGAAATGCTGGTGTCTTTAGCCTGGTAGCTGAAGATCATAAAAAGAAACAACAAGAGACAGTAATTGGCTAACCTGTGAATATTTGTGAATCAAATAAAGAACCATAGTTGCTTCTTGCATCAGTGGTGCCAAGATTCTGTTCCACATAGTGGATGTTCATGCCTAATAAATCAACCTTTTTCACCATAAAAGCTATGGTTACAAAAATGGCAACTTCCTGACATCCCAGCTAATTTACACACAACGCCTCAAGCGACATGTAAGCCAGGATTGAATGAAAGAACTGAGGCACGAATACCTTACCTATACAGCCCCAATCTTGAAGTACTAAAAAATATGGAAAGATCAACCTAAGGTCACACTACAAAAATACACCTGGATAAAAAGATCCTGGTTTTCAGGAGATTAGCGGTAGCAATAATATGAAGTTCTCCAGCAGGCTAAGTAAGACATCAAAGTTTAGAAGTTCCAGAATTAGCAAAATGAAGACTGAGTAGAACTGAACAGGAATGGAGAGGTGACCTATATTAATCTCTCCTAGGTCCAAGAGGGTTAGTAGCTGCAGCAGTAGATGAAAACAGAAAACAGTACTGAAGGAGTTAAGAGGCTTGGCCATGAGCACCAACATTACACTTCCACCCGGGGAGGGGGGAATCAGTGTTGGTTGTACCCACCCACCACCTTCTTGTGTGATGTCACTTTACTTGCAACTGTAGACCCACTGCCTGTACGACTTGAAAAATAAGACCAAAGCCTTCACAAATCACATGTAATGTAAGTATTACCTGATCTGAGAAGTAAACAAACTTTCAGTTCAAGACAATACCTTGATAAAGGTTTTTAACTCTATGTTTTATACATGCCATGGATGTGCTTCTGATTTTAGTGTCAGCAAACCGGTCAACAATATTTGTGGATAAGTAATCTGTTAATCAGACAATTCTGATAACACCTCAGCCGACAAGCAGGCATGCGTACAGCAGCCGGAAACCCCTAAACCCACGAGGGATTCGCTAGGCAAATCTACTCAACATCAGTGACACCAAGCCCCCACCGACTCCATTGTTTGCACTGCTCCTCTGCCCACCACATGACCTCATGCACACACCACTTGCTGTTCCTCCGCCATCCCCTGCATAGCAACACAGCACGTCGTCAGCTACACATCTGACACACTTGTGTGCAGCCCGGCCTGACTATGTCACCCAAGGGGACCATGTCCTGATTCCCGATGGGTGGCATCTGTTGGAAGTGTGTACGAGCCCTTAGACAAAATCCCACCTCTTCACTTCCCAATATTTCAATTGATTGTTTAGATGATCAGGTAATTCTCATCTTGCTAAAAGAAGAGTGCAGGCTTTCCTTATAGCAGTCAGGTAGTGTTATCAGGTATGTTATAGCGGATAGCAGGTAACTATAATAAAACATTTGAAAGTGATATTGTAAATGTATTCCTTAAATCCTCTTACGTCATGGTTATTTTAAAATTCTGTAAATAGTATTAGTATTTTAATAGGTTTTACTTAACAGTATAAAGTACTTATGTAAAGTACTTAATACCTCCATAGAATAAGGAATGCCACAATACATTTGGGTGTCATTATATGTTAAAGGACTCAGAAAATATAATCTTATTGTTTTCCATTATAAGTCTTGGGAATTATAATCATCATCAGAAGTTCACTTAATTTAATTCCCTCTGCCACCACAAAATATCCCAGTGGTGTCATGTAAACTCCTTTTAACAAGGACAACAATAAATTCTCTTTCAAGAAGAGATCAGCTCTGCTGCTGAATTTTAAGTGTTATAATGGAAATGAGGTCAATCTTATTTAATATTGTTCATGGTATGATGGAATTTATCAAGACAGATAAGTTGGCAAGAAAAATTCATGGCTTGGATGCACCAATATAAAAATGCTTGTATGAGGTGAGTCTTCCATGATACGAGTTTACCTTCTTCTTAAAGCAGAACTAAATCAAATAAAGGTAGCAGCCTGGCATGCAGCAATGGCATAGTAGTAAAAGCAATGTTTAAAAGCAAATAAATATGGGATGTAATTTGATAAGGCGTTTTCCAGATCAAACATCTCCTGTGGGGGCAATTCTATTAAGATCGCCAGGGAGGCTGCGGGAGGGTTTTTTTTTTATTAAAAAAAAACTATTTCATGCAGCCAACTGAAAGTTGGCAGGCGGCGATCAGGCAGCACACGCGGCTGGCAAAGTGCCGGCTGCGTGTGCTGCTTTTTATTTGAGCCAAATCGGCCCAGCAGGGCCTGAGCGGCAGGCTCCGGCGGTACTGGACGAGCTGAGCTCGTCCAGACCGCCCAGCAGGTTAAGGACCAGAGCCTTTTTTTCCATTCAGACCACTGCAGCTTTCACAGTTTATTGCTCAGTCATACAACCTACCACCTAAATGAATTTTACCTCCTTTTCTTGTCACTAATACCGCTTTCTTTCGGTGCTATTTGATTGCTGCTGCGAGTTTTAGTTTTTATTATATTCATCAAAAAAGACATGAATTTTGTCAAAAAAATGACTTTTTTAACTTTCTGTGCTGACATTTTTCAAATAAAGTAAAATTTCCTATACATTTGAGCGCGAAAGTTATTCTGCTACATGTCTTTGATAAAAAAAAAAACATTCAGTGTATATTTATTGGATTGGGTAAAAGTTATAGAGTTTACAAACTATGGTGCCAAAAGTGAATTTTCCCATTTTGAAGCATCTCTGACTTTTCTGACCACCTGTCAGGTTTCATGAGGTGCTAATATTCCAGGATAGTATAAATACCCCCCAAATGACCCCATTTTGGAAAGAAGACATACCAAAGTATTCAGTGAGAGACATGGTGAGTTCATAGAAGATTTTTTTTGTCACAAGTTAGCGGAAAATGACACTTTGTGACAAAAAACACAAAAAACAAAACGTTTCCAATTCTTCTAACTTGCGACTAAAAAAAATGAACTCTGCCACGGACTCACTATGCTCCTCTCTGAATACCTTGAAGTGTCTACTTTCCAAAATGGGGTCAGTTGTGGGGTGTGTTCACTGTCCTGGCATTTTGGGGGGTGCCTAATTGTAAGCACCCCTGTAAAGCCTAAAGATGCTCATTGGACTTTGGGCCCCTTAGCGCAGTTAGACTGCAAAAAAGTGCCACACATGTGGTATTGCCGTACTCAGGAGAAGTAGTGTAATGTGTTTTGGGGTGTATTTTTACACATACCCATGCTGGGTGGGAGAAATATCTCCATAAATGACAATTTTTTGATTTTTTTTACACACAATTGTCTATTTACAGAGATATTTCTCCCACTCAGCATCGGTATGTGTAAAAATACACCCCAAAACACATTATACTACTTCTCCTGAGTACAGCGATACCACATGTGTGGCACTTTTTTGCACCCTAACTGCGCTAAGGGGCCCAAAGTCCAATGAGTACCTTTAGGATTTCACAGGTCATTTTGCGACATTTGGTTTCAAGACTACTCCTCACGGTTTAGGGCCCCTAAAATGCCAGGGCAGTATAGGAACCCCACAAGTGACCCCATTTTAGAAAGAAGACACCCCGGGGTATTCCGTTAGGTGTATGGTGAGTTCATAGAAGATTTTTTTTGTCACAAGTTAGCGGAAATTGATTTTAATTGTTTTTTTTCACAAAGTGTCATTTTCCGCTAACTTGTGACAAAAAATAAAATCTTCTATGAACTCACCATACTCCTAACGGAATACCTTTGGGTGTCTTCTTCCTAAAATGGGGTCAATTGTGGGGTTCCTATACTGCCCTGGCATTTTAGGGGCCCTAAACCGTGAGGAGTAGTCTTGAAACCAAATGTCGCAAAATGACCTGTGAAATCCTAAAGGTACTCATTGGACTTTGGGGACCTTAGCGCAGTTAGGGTGCAAAAAAGTGCCACACATGTGGTACCGCCGTACTCAGGAGAAGTAGTATAATGTGCTTTGTGGTGTATTTTTACACATACAGATGCTGGGTTTGAGAAATATCTCTGTAAATGACAATTTTTTGATTTTTTTTTACACACAATTGTCCATTTACAGAGAGATTTCTCCCACCCAGCATGGGTATGTGTAAAAATACACCACAAAACACATTATACTACTTCTCCTGATTACGGCGATACCACATGTGTGACACTTTTTTGCAGCCTAGGTGCGCTAAGGGGCCCAAAGTCCTATGAGCACCTTTTGGCTTTACAGGGGTGCTTACAATTTAGCAACACCAAAATGCCAGGACATTAAACACACCCCACAAATGACCCTATTTTGGAAATCAGACACCCCAAAGTATTCAGAGAGGGGCATGGTGGCCCATAAGGGGCCCAACGTCCTATTCACAGGTCATTTTGAGGCATTTGTTTTCTACTACTCACGATTTAGGGCCCCTAAAATGCCAGGGCAGTATAGGAACCCCACAAGTGACCCCATTTTAGAAAGAAGACACCCCAAGGTATTCTGTTAGGTGTATGGTGAGTTCATAGAAGATTTTATTTTTTGTCACAAGTTAGTGAAAAATGACACTTTGTGAAAAAACAATAAAAATCAATTTCCGCTAACTTTTGACAAAAAATAAAATCTTCTATGAACTCGTCATACACCTAACAGAATACCTTGGGGTGTATTTTTTTCTAAAATGGGGTCACTTGTGGGGTTCCTATACTGCCCTGGCATTTTACGGGCCCAAAACCGTGAGTAGTCTGGAAACCAAATTTCTCAAAATGACTGTTCAGCGGTATAAGCATCTGCAAATTTTGATGATCGATGGTCTATGAGGGGGAACATTTTGTGGAACCGGTCATAAGCAGGGTGGCCTCTTAGATGACAGGTTGTATTGGGCCTGATCTGATGGATAGGAGTGCTAGGGGGTGACAGGAGGTGATTGATGGGTGTCTCAGGGGTTGGTTAGAGGGGAAAATAGATGCAATCAATGCACTGGGGAGGTGATCGGAAGGGGGTCTGAGGGGGATCTGAGGGTTTGGCCTAGTGATTAGGAGCCAAAACGGGGCAAATTAGGGCCTGATCTGATGGGTAGGTGTGCTAGGGGGTGACAGGTGGTGACAGGAGGTGATTGATGGGTGTCTCAAGGTGTGATTAGAGGGGGGAAATAGATGCAAGCAATGCACTGGTGAGGTGACCAGGGCTGGGGTCTGAGGGCCTTCTGAGGGTGTAGGCGGGTGATTGGGTGCCCTAGGGGCAGATAGGGGTCTAATCTGATGGGTATCATTGACAGGGGCTGATTGATGGGTGATTGATGGGTGATTTATGGGTGATCAGTGGGTGATTAGATGGCAGAACAGATGTAAACAATGCACTTTGGAGGTGATCTGAGGGTAGGTCTGGGGCAATCTGATGGTGTGGGAGGGTGATCAGATGCCTATAAGAGGCAGGTTAGGGTCTGATCTGATAAGTGGCAGTGACAGGTGGTGATTGACGGGTGATTGACGGGTGATCAGGGAAGAACAGATGTAAATAATGCACTGGCGAATTGATAAGGGGGGGGGGGGTCTGAGCGCAATCTGAGCGTGTGGGCGGATGATTGGGTGCCCACAAGGGGCAGATTAGGGTCTAATCTGATGGGTAACAGTGACAGGTGGTGATAGGGGGTGATTGATGGGTGATTGATGGGTAATTAGCTGGTGTTTAGGGTAGAGAACAGATGTAAACACTGCACTTGGGTGTGGGTGGGTGATCAGATTGCCCGCAAGGGGCAGGTTAGGGGCTGATTGATGGGTGGCAGTGACAGAGGGTGATTGATGGGTGATTGATAGGTGATTGACAGGTGATCAGTGGGTTATTACAGGGAAGAACAGATGTAAATAATGCACTGGCGCATTGATAGGGGGGGGTCTGAGGTCTGAGGGCAATCTGAGCGTGTGGGCGGGTGATTGGGTGCCCCGCAAGGGGCAGATTAGGGTCTAATCTGATGGGTAACAGTGACAGGTGATGATAGGGGGTGATTGATTGGTGATTGATGGGTAATTAGCTGGTGTTTAGGGTAGAGAACAGATGTAAACACTGCACTTGGGAGATGATCTGACGTCGGATCTGCGGGCGATCTATTGGTGTGGGTGGGTGATCAGATTGCCCGCAAGGGGCAGGTTAGGAACTGATTGATGGGTGGCAGTGACAGGGGGTGATTGATGGGTGATTGACAGGTGATTGACAGGTGATAAGTGGGTTATTACAGGGAAGAACAGATGTAAATAATGCACTGGCGAATTTATAAGGGGGGTCTGAGGGCAATCTGAGCGTGTGGGTGGGTGATTGGGTGCCCGCAAGGGGCAGATTAGGGTCTAATCTGATGGGTAACAGTGACAGGTGGTGATAGGGGGTGATTGATGGGTAATTAGTGGGTGTTTACAGGATAGAACAGATGTAAACACTGCACTTGGGAGGTGATCTGATGTCGGATCTGCGGGTGATCTATTGGTGTGGGTGGGTGATCAGATTGCCCGCAAGGGGCAGGTTAGGGGCTGACTGATGGGTGGCAGTGATAGGGGGTGATTGATGGGTGATTGACAGGTGATTGACAGGTGATCAGTGGGTTATTACAGGGGGATAGAGGCATACAGTACACAGGGGGAGGAGTCAGGGGCGGGGGGGTCTGGGGAGAATCTGAGGGGTGGTAGGGTTCTCAGGAGGGAGCAGGGGGCAGTTTAGGGTTAAGAAAATTAGCCTTGACAGATAGTGACAGGGAGTGATTGATGGGTGATTAGGGGGGTGACTGGGTGCAAACAGTGGTCTGGGGGATGGGCAGGGGGGGGGGTCTGAGGGGTGCTGTGGGCAATCAGGGGGCAGGGGGGGGAATCAGGGGGCTTGGGTGCAGACTAGGGTGGCTGCAGCCTGCCCTGGTGGTCCCTCGGACACTGGGACCACCAGGGCAGGAGGCAGATTTTGAAAGCTGCTGGTGCATTTTATTTATAACTGTTGTCATTCTGTTTTAAATGCTGCCATCGGTTATTTCTGATCTGTTTTTCACTTCAGCACTCATCAGCTGAAGTCCTACACAGCCAGAGAATACATAAATGTATCAAGTAAAGAATGTGCACACAAGATAAGATTATAAGCAGTTCGGATGCGGGTTCCCCCTGCAGAAGAAAGAGTCAGCCCTGTGATGTAACCCTTTTAATGCTGTTTTACTAAAAAAAAAAACATTGTGTTAGTATATTATATGCTGTAAATAATCTTTTAGCGCAAAGAAGAAATTCTGGGTTATATTCCGCTTTAAGTGGTTAGTTTGCTCCCTAACTATGTTGTATGTGGACATTGCTATTATTACGAAATATTTATTCAGGCCCATCTTCATAGGCTTATTTTACTGTTCCTCTAGTCCAGGGCTGGGCAAACTTTTTGCGGCCCGGGTCGCATGCTGCAGACTGCGGGCCGCATTCCTTAAATTCTCCCCTCCCTGCAGAGTTTTGAGTGGGCAACAAGTGGGGAACTTAAATCTCACCAGCTCTGAGTCCAGTGTTGTCTCCATGGCAACAGGGTGTCACATGACTTTGCCAGCTTGTGACATCCTGTTGCCATGGAGACGACACTGGATTTGGAGCTGGCGAGTTTTAAGTTCTGCGCTTGCTGCCCACTCGCGACTCTGCAGGGAGGGAGGGGGGAAGGAGGGGCAAATCAGTCACCTATCGGCGGGCCTGATGTACAGCGTATGGGGGCCAATACAGCTCACAGGTTGTAGTTTGCCCAGCACTGCTCTAGTCTAATTATATGTTCAACATACAGAGTCACTGTTTGAAAACAATAGACTCTCTGGAACAAGACCAAATATGGACCAGTTTTCAAAGTAGTCGCTCAGATTCCAGTTGCTAAAGTCAGTTTAAACTTTAGGATCAGTTTTACTGGTGATCCCCAGACCACCTCCTTACTCTGACCTGCTCCTGAGTCATCGGTATCCTCCATATCTACCATATTCTGCTAGTGTATTTGAAATTATGTTATCATGCACAGTATACATTAGAATGGTCAGGACTGCCAAATTATTGGGACACTTCCACCTTTCACCCTTCACTAGTGCAGAAGACAATGAAGTGTCATAATTGTGGAAGGTTAAACAACATAAACAGGCCTTAAACCATCCAGGGTTACTCCATGGTGATCCTGATTATTTAAGAGCAAAACATACAGAAGGACTAGCAAAACATTTCTGGCTGTTAAGCCTTCTTCAGTGTATTCACAACCCTAGATAGGTCAGGATATCAATCTATGTACCAGCTAGTTGAGAAGGCCATTAAAATGAACAATGCCTCCTGACTTTTTCCAGTGAAATCACATATGCATGCATGTTCATTGTTATACTGTAGTTGTAATATTAGTCATGTTTAAGCTAAGTCTGCCACACTCACCGCTATGCTAATTGACAGAATAAAGCAAAGTTGTAAACAACAGATTTTACTAAAACATTACAGAGTTTAATAACGTGTCTTTAATTAAGGATTTTGATAACTTTTAAACATTTATTAAAAGTAAAATACAGACAGTTCATCAATATTTAAAGAAAACAAATACTTCAAAAATATACAGTTCCTGCTGAATAAAATTATGAATGAAATGAGAAATTTCAACGTAGGTTTATTTTTTTTATTTTTTTTTTGTTTATAGTTAAACAATGTTGCCTATTAGAAATTGATATAAAAAAGCATGTTATTGACATATAAAAAGATATAACATAAAAAATGATTTACAGATACAGAACAAAGAGAGAGAAGTTTTTTGTAAATGCAAATTGGTACAATTTTGGAACAATATAGCAGAGTTCAATATCATAATAAAGAACTTTAAGTGCTATGTAACATTGAACTGCATAACTCTATTCTGTCTCCAGACTTGCTTTTATGTCACAAATAATACTGTAAATTCAGTATATAATTGCAGTATGATTGTTTAGGTCAAAGTGTAAGATTCAGGCACTTAGCAAAGGTGTAAAGAGTTTCTAAGAGTTATAGGTAAAAATACCTCTATCTATGAGTTCTACACTTCCAAAACAACTGTGATGGTTATTTGTAATAATAGTAATAGTAGTAACAACAATAATCATGATAATCATCATTTTAAAAATAATAGTTTTCATTATCTTTATGTGGTTAATTTGTGTCACAAGATGATTGTTGGAAGAGGTGGTTTGAGTCCCAAATATGGGATTGTCCACATAAGTGAATTAGTTGCGAGTACTTTTTGTGCATACCTGCTATCTGAGCTTATCGTAAGTTATTTAAAATATTTGTTAATGTTTATGGTATTATTTAGCTACTGCTTACCCTTTTCAAAAAAGAAGCTACAACTTGGCAATCCCATTAAACCTAGTAAAAACTGCCTTTTGGCTGCATCCATGAAAGCAAAACTGAGAAAACGTTATGTGGCCTTATGAATTTTGCAAGGCACAAGATACCACCAGAGCCGGGACAAGGTCATCCAGCACCCAAGGCTGAGACACCAAAGTGCGCCCCTCCATCCCTCCCACCCCAGCCATCACACACTGATTGCTATTAGACTAAGAGGCCCCCATGGGCCCACAACCTCCCCAACACCCTAATCTCTAGTTACCTGGCTTGCAGTCACTGCCATGTATCCCCTTTTCTTATTTCTTTCTGCTTCAAACACAATTAGGAATGACAGCTGAATGAATTCTGCGCCCCCTCCTTCACTGCGCCCTGAGGCTGGAGCCTCTCCAGCCTATGCCTCGGCCCGGCCCTGGATACCACCTCAGATACCATCTTCTAAATGGCATGGGTTTACACCCGATGACTGCCTTTTGAGCCACCCAATGTATTGTTAGGTCAGATACTGCATTTACAGTGGGTTGCAAAAGTATTCGGCCCCCTTGAAGTTTTCCACATTTTGTCCCATTACTGCCACAAACATGCATCAATTTTATTGGAATTCCACATGAAAGACCAATACAAAGTGGTGTACATGTGAGAAGTGGATCGAAAATCATACATGATTCCAAACATTTTTTACAAATAAATAACTGCAAAGTGGGGTGTGCGTAATTATTTGGCCCCCCTGAGTCAATACTTTGTAGAATCACATTTTGCTGCAATTACAGCTGCCAGTCTTTTAGGGTATGTCTCTACCAGCTTTGCACATCTAGAGACTGAAATCCTTGCTCATTCTTCTTTGCAAAACAGCTCCAGCTCAGTCAGATTAGATGGACAGCGTTTGTGAACAGCAGTTTTCAGATCTTGCCACAGATTCTTGATTGGATTTAGATCTGGACTTTGACTGGGCCATTCTAACACATAGATATGTTTTGTTTTAAACCATTCCATTGTTGCCCTGGCTTTATGTTTAGGGTCATTGTCCTGCTGGAAGTCGAACCTCAGCCCCAGTCTCAAGTATTTTGCAGTCTCCAAGAGGTTTTCTTCAAAGTTTGCCAAGTATTTGGCTCCATCCATCTTCCCATCAACTCTGACCAGCTTCCCTGTCCCTGCTGAAGAAATGCAGCCCCCGAGCATGATGCTGCCTGCCACCACCATATTTGACAGTGGGGATGGTGTGTTCAGAGTGATGTGCAGTGTTAGTTTTCTGCCACACATAGCATTTTGCATTTTGGCCAAAAAGTTCCATTTTGGTCCCATCTGACCACAGCACCTTCTTCCACACGGTTGCTGTGTCCCCCACATGGCTTGTGGCAAACTGCAAACAGGACTTCTTATGCTTTATGATAACAATGCCTTTCTTCTTGCCACTCTTCCATAAAGGTCAACTTTGTACAGTGCATGACTAATATTTGTCCTATGGACAGAGTCTCCCACCTGAGCTGTAGATCTCTGCAGCTCGGCCAGAGTCACCATGGGCCTCTTGACTGCATTTCTGATCAGCGCTCTCCTTGTTTGGCCTGTAAGTTTAGGTGGATGGCCTTGTCTTGGTAGGTTTACAGTTGTGCCATGCTCCTTCCATTTCTGATTGATCGTTTGAACAGTGCTCTGTGGGATGTTCAAGGCTTTGGAAATCTTTTTGTAGCCTAAGCCAGCTTTAAATTTCTCAATAACTTGATCCCTGACCTGTCTTGTGTGTTCTTTGGACTTTACGGTGTTGTTGCTCCTAATATTCTCTTAGACAACCTCTGAGGCCGTCACAGAGCAGCTGTGTTTGTACTGACATTAGATTACACACAGATGCACTATATTTAGTCATTAGCACTCATCAGGCAATGTCTGTAGGCAACTGGCACACAGATCAAAGGGGGCCGAATAATTATGCACACACCACTTTGCAGTTATTTATTTGTAAAAAAAACATGTTTGGAATCGTGTATGATTTCTGTTCCACTTCTCATGTGTACACCACTTTGTATTGGTCTTTTATGTGGAATTCCAATAAAATTGATTCATGTTTGTGGCAGTAATGTGACAAAATGTGGAAAACTTCCAGGGGGCCGAATACTTTTGCAACCCACTGTATATAATTCCTGAAACAGTCTTCTAAGTCATAAGAAATATATGCTAAATTATGCTAGAACATGGCAAATTTGAGTTAATAAAGTGTAAAGAGAACCATAATGACACAGAATGAAACATCTATCTATGTATCTATCTATGTATCTATCTATCTATCTATCTATCTATCTATCTATCCCACAGCCTAGGCTGTGATGCCTTGCAGCCTTCTCCCACAGAGCATTCTGGGAGGTCATGCAATGTTTTTGCTCACTTCACAGAAAAGAAAATCTACAGTAATTTTCCTTTCCTACAGTAAATATGCCAGCAAATTAAAAAATCTGGATGATGGCAAAGTAACTTCCCAATATATGTGAGGCATGGAGTATGAAATACAGGGCCTGTCACATAAATGCCCGGGTTGCAAAGATGTGAGGAAGGGGACACCATTTTAAAGGACTTCCGAGGCCAAAATTAATAAAATCCCACTGTACCTTTTTATTATCATAATCCACGGAGGACGTCCTGCCCATCCTCCGCTCCGTTCCGCCATCAATGCAGGATTTTCCGTTCCCCTATGGCTTGGCCCGACCCCACTAAACGGGTCGCATCGATTCCACCTGTAAGATGGCCGCCGCCATGCTCCGCGGCTGCGCAGTACGCTTTGCCGCTAGCGCGACTGCGCAGCCTATTGCCCTACACTTAGGGAGCATGCCGGGACCTAATACGCGGCTGAAGGCGGGCAATAGGCTGCGCAGTCGCGCTAGCGGCAAAGCGTACTGCGCAGCCGCGGAGCATGGCGGCGGCCATCTTACAGATGGAATTGATGCGACCCGTTCGGTGGGGTCGGGCCAAGCCATAGGGGAACGGAAAATCCTGCATTGATGGCGGAACGGAGCGGAGGACGGGCAGGACGTCCTCCGTGCATTATGATAATAAAAAGGTACAGTGTGATTTTATTAAATTTGGCTTCGGAAGTCCTTTAAGGCATATGTGTGGCTTTCCTATGGCACCAAAGGTGTCTCTAGAGTAAATCTTCTCAAACTCACAGAGCACACTTTGTATTAGGAGCCACAGACTCAATTCACAGCTGTAGTGCAAATCAAATGACAAGTATGTAAATGCTATTGATAGATAAAACCGGTTCCCAAGGTGCTCATACAGATTTGCTTCAAAAAACATTGTTAATGGCAATATCTTAAAAAGTCAAATGGTCCCAATGCATTTGCATACAATAGAAAGGCAGCAAACATAAAAAAACAGAGGTGTGGAGCTGACTGTTCAGCTATGCACCTCATTCTAGAGTATAGCTGTTAATAGTTTGGGCTTGGTAGGGAATGGGGCAAACTAGGGCCTCTTAAATTTCCATACAGCTGCAAGCTGATGTCACTCATGGCAGGCATGACATTGATACAGCTACCTTTCACTCTAGCATGGATTAGGAGGAGAGTTCCTAGATTTGCAGCCTACTTGTGAAGGGGTATTAAATAGGCCCAAGGTATTTCCAAATGCAGATTTATTGATTACTCTTTAGGACTTAAAGAGAATCTGTACTCTAATATTCTTACAATAAAAAGCATACCATTCTATTCATTATTTTCTCCTGTGCCCCTCTGTGCTGTTTCTGCCACTCTCTGCTGCAATCCTGGCTTGTAATTAACAGTTTTAGGCAGTGTTTACAAACAAACTAACCAGCTTCTAATAGGCTCAGCTAAGCATAGTGTGTGAGTCATTCAGAGGGTGCAGGGGGCCTGCAGAGGGTGTGTATCGCTTCTACCAATCACAAGCAGCCCTGCACATTCCACACAATCAAGCCTTAGCCCGACAAACAGGACAGAGGAAAGATACATTGATTTATTACAGAGACAGTGCAGTTAGGAAAGACTGCAGTAAGCCAGAGCAGATTAGAACAGGCATAGGAACTTATAGGATAGAAGAACTAAGGCTGATAAATTTGTTACAGAGTCTCTTTAAGTAGTTTTCTTGAATTTCCCTGCTCTTCATTGTTCTGGATGGCACTGGATTCTACAGGGGAAGTTAAGTGGAGGCAGAAAGCATTCCTCAAATGCATCTGTTAGTACCGTTGGTGAAGGCAAAATATCACTAATAACACTTTATGGGCACCCTATGCCATTACATTTCGAGACCATTTACTGAAATGATACCCAGAGCCAAATGGCTCATCATAGAGGAATTTGATTACTCAATGTATACTGTCCCTTTAAAGGAAGTATAGTAGATATGCCTTGCATCGTTCCATATTGGGCTGATTAGCTGTATTATTACATTGTTCTACAATAGAGGTTAGGGTATGATGAAAAGCCACGAGGTCAAGCCTTACATTTATTTTTTTCCCCTTGCCAAATTAACAAAATCTTATTACTGTATGTAGAATCACTTTGACTTCTAAGAAATTAACTTGGGCAGTAGCTGTTTGAAACAAGATAACATAATCAGAAGCCAGAAGCAAGCTCCAGAGGCATGATGTGATTTTAGGGGGCAGTAGAACAGAGAGCATCTCCATTTTCAAAATAGTCATAAATAGGTTGGGGCTGAGCATTAGCAAAGGATGTATAAAACTGATGGATTATTCTAGATTATCACACACAGCATGCAGATATTCTACAACAATTATTTTTATTCCATACTGGATTGAATATGATATTGATATGAGTGAAAGGAAATCTGATCCTGCCTAAGAAGTCATTTTCAAAGAGTCTAAGCACCATTGTTTTGATGCTTCAATATGAATTATTCACAAATTAGCAGAATCATATTTCTTGATTATTTTTTTTTTGTCATCAGGAAAATATAGTGATACACAGGGTTAGGCTAAGGCAGAGGCAAAGGAGGCTCCAGCCTATGAGTGAGTAGGGGTGTTAGAGAGAACCCAACTTCTTTTCTTTCTCTATTTCCTGCAACCCCCCTCTGTGCTCCCTGTATTGGTTGCCTTTTATCCTCCTGCGCACAGTGCAGACAGATACAGTGGTGATTGCTGGAGATGTAAACTCGTCCTGCTCCGGCGCTGTGTCAAATGCCTATCCTCTACTGCGCTACCCTGTTCTCTGTCTCTGACTTGATCTTCTGCCCACTATGTGTAATCACATGAGGACACCAGATAGCAAGTAAAAAGTCACTAGCTTACAACCAGTTTGCTGACTAACTACTCATTAATTAAAATCTTTTATTTTTTGTTTTCTAGATTCCTTCTAGTTTTTAGATTAGTGCAGAGGTCCATGTTAAAAAAAAAAAAAACTGCTCGTCATTAGCTTATTTATTATTATTATTATTATTGACTGAAGTGAGGAGACATTTTACAAATACCTGTTTAACAAAGTGCATAATGTAAAAAAAAGGTCACAATGTAAAATAATAATAATACACCAAAATAGACATTATTTTCAATTAAATTAGGGGGGGTCTGGGGAGAATCTGAGGGGTGGGGGGTGATCAGGAGGGAGCAGGGGGCATTTTAGGGCATAAAAAAAATAGCGTTGACAGATAGTGACAGGGAGTGATTGATGGGTGATTAGGGGGGTGATTGGGTGCAAACAGTGGTCTGGGGGGTTGGCAGGGGTGTGGTCTGAGGGGTGCTGTGGGCGATCAGGGGGCAGGGGGGGGGGAATCAGTGTGCTTGGGTGCAGACTAGGGTGGCTGCAGCCTGCCCTGGTGGTCCCTCAGACACTGGGACCACCAGGACAGGAGGCAGCCTGTATAATACACTTTGTATACATTACAAAGTGTATTATACACTTTGTATGCGGCGATCCGTGTGCTAGTAACCTGCCGGCGCTTCCGAACGGGCGGCGGGTTACAGCGCGAGGGGGCGGAGCTAGTCCCCGGCGGAGGATCGCATCATGAATGATGCGATCGCTCCGCCCATGCCCGTACAAGGACCGCCGCCATTTGTACATGCGGCGGTCCTTGCGGGGTACACTTCCCGGCCGCCATTTGTACATGCGGCGGTCGGGAAGTGGTTAAAAACTCATACCTTAAAGGACAACTGTAACGAGAGGGATATGGAGGTCATTAGGGATGCTCATTCAAATTCCACAGAAATAATTGGAAAATGCATTTCTGCATCGGAATTCGGAAATCGGAATTTAACATTCATTTTTAAAAAAACTGTAAGGTCTTTTTAAAAGATGTTTTTCCTCTTGTTCCCACTCTTCTGCTCAACATACCCTGAAAATGTGGTGTTTCTAACACCGATGGGGGCTTTGCTATTAAACGGCGGCCATTGACTGTGTAAAATTTGATCACATTTACATTGACTTAATGTAAAATGCGGAAAATACGCATTACGGATATGCGGTAATTTTAAGCCAATCAGAAGACTCAGAATGAATAAGCCAAACAGAGAATTCAGAAATGTCTGCCTAAATCCCCATTCTCTGATTGGTTTATTCATTCTGAGTCTTCTGATTGTCATAAAATTACTGTATATCGGTAATGCAGATTTTCCGCAATTAATATTACAGTCAATGGCCGCGGACTTTAGGGGTTAATAGCAAAGCCTCCATAGGTGCTAGAAACACCACATTTTCCGGGTATATTATGCAGAAGAGTACAAGAGGAAAACAAATTCTAAAAGACCTTGTAGTTTTTTGAGAAAATTGAAGTTAAAGTTGGTGAAAATTTCCACGAAAATCAGCGGCGGAATGTGGAAATCAATAGCGGAAAGCAGAATCGGTAGCAGTATTGGTAATCGGCAATGGAAGTGGAAATTGGTATTTCTGACCATCCCTAGATGCCATATATATTTCCTTTTAAACAATACTAGTTTCCTGGCTGTCCTGTTGATCCTCTGCCTCTAATACTTTTAGCCATAGACTCTGAACAAGCATGCAGCAGATCAGGTGTTTCTGACATTACTGTCAGATCTGACAAGATTAACTGCATGCTTGTTTCTGGTATGATTCAGGCTCTACTATAGCCATATAGACCAGCAGGGCTGCCAAAAAGAAATAAATATGGAAGCCTCCATATCCCTCTTATTACAGTTTTCCTTTAAAAACTATTTCATTTGTTCTTTATTTTCAACTTATTGGGTAATTCAGTGAATGGCAACAAATGTTGTTACTCCTATCTCACAGTTTCCGTGGTGCTGTCAAATAACTGAGTTTTATATACCTATAAAAAACGTTGTAATTAAGCTGAAATACTATTTACCATTATTCCCTTTAGTGACAGAGTTTAACTGACAGCACTGGGTTTTTCTCAACAAAAAAACAACTCCCCCCACTCCCCTTCAATCACAGAAAGGGCTATTGAATGGTCATTCACCAGGAGTGTTCCTTTATATCTGCCCAGGTTTGAGTATTAATTCTCTACAATTCTGGTAGAGAATGGCTTTGACCCCGAAAGATCCAAACCAATAACACAGGTGAGAAGTGGAAAGAGGCTTCACCTTTCTAGACACCACCATAGAGAGAAAAAGGTATGATAGATCTGATAGAAACCTGTAAAATGGTGAGTATCTGACTGGTACTTCTGTGTACACTGAAAAACAGAGTACAAAAGGCTGGTGATCAGCATAACAATAAGGATAGAAGCATTTTCAAAGGAGACTCTATATGTGTTCCTCTCCGTTCAGGTTTCCACTACCTTCCAGTTACATCTGCAGGAGAGAATTTCCATATTGATCATCTTTTATTTATTATGTTGGTGGCCAGTCACTGTAATGCAGGTTTATTACATTTATTAGTGTGCTTATTTGATATGTAGGGCTGTAAACTTGACTTGTATATTACTTTGTCCCCATTGTGAAGGGCTTTGATGAAATTACTAGGTTGTTCTGAGAAGTACAGAATTTTATTTTTAAATTATTCATATTCTGTTTCCCTTCCTGTCTTGTTATTGCTACTCTGAAGATCACAGCTACTCTAGGGCGAACACACTATAGCAGAAGCATCAGCATGCACAGAATCTTTGCATTAAGAGTCAGAGTCACACAGTTATACACTTCTGTCTTACAGATTACTATGAGGCTGGAACAAGCCTACAGCGAGGTGCAGTTCTGGATGCAAGGGACATTCCATTTCCTTCAGCACACATTTTTAATGCCGCATTAATGCTGCAGCAAGAACTAGTTCCATTTATCGTAATGTATTCTTAAACTGACTATTTCTTGAAAGGAAGAACTCATCAGGCATTATTACAGCAAACAAAGAGAAAGCCTGTCTATCATAATCTTATGCAACTTGTTTTCCTCAGATGTTGTGAAAATTAAACTATACTAAGAGAAAAAAAAGTTTGTGATACTCAAAATTTTTAAAAGGGTGATGAGTTTAACTTTAGAGCTGTGATAATAGAAGAAAAAGTGAGAGAGAAAAAAACAAAACATAGAATAGAAAGAATGCCAAGGGTGCGTAGGAGGAGGAAGAGAAAGAGAGAGAGAGAGAGAGAGAGAAGAAATACCGGAAAGGGAGAAAAAGGAAAGAGGGAAAGATAAGGGAATGGAGGGTAAGGAAAGGTGGAGGGAAAGAAAAGTGAAAAAGGGAGGTGCAGAGAAAGGAAAGAGAAAGAGGGAGGTGGAGACAAAGGAAAGAGAGGGAGGCAGAGAAAGGGAGGCGGAGACAAAGCGAAGAGAGGAAGACAGAGAGTAAGGAAAGAGAGAGAAGGAGACAGAAAGTAAGGAAAGAAAAATAGGGAGGTGGAAAGAAAGGAAAGAGAGAGAGGGAGGTGGAGACAAAAGAAAATAGAGAGGGCAATGGAGAGAAAGGAAAGAAAGATAGAGAGGTGAAAAGAAAGTAAAGAGAGAGAGGGAGGTGGAGACAAAGAAGAGAGAGAGGGCAATGGAGAGAAAGGAAAGAGAGAGGGGGAGATGGAGAGAAAGAAAAGGGAGAAAGGGAGGTGGAAAGAAAGAAAAGAGAGAGAGAGGGAGGTGGAGACAAAGGAAAGAGAGGGAGATGGAGAGTAAGGAAAGAGAGAAAGGGAAATGGAGACAAAGGAAATAAGGGATGTGGAGAGAAATAAAAGTGAGAAAGGAAGGTGGAGAGAAAGGAAAGAGAGGGAGCGAGGTGGAGACAAAGGAAAGAGAGAGAGGGAGATGGAGAGTAAAGAAAGAGAGAGAGGGAGGTGGAGACACAGAAAAGAGAGAGAAGGTAGTAGAGCCAAAGAAAAGAGAGAGAGCAATGGAGAGAAAGGAAAGGGAGAGTTGGCAATTGAGAGAAATGAATAGAGAGAGGGAGGCAGAGAGAAAGAAAAGTGAGTAAGGGCAATTGAGGGAAAGGATAGAGAGAGGGAGATTGAGAGAAAGGAAATAGAAAGAGTGAGGTGGAGAGAAAGGAAAGAGAGAGAGGGAGATGGAGAAAAAAGAAAGAGTGAGAGATGGCAATGGAGAGAAAGGTAAGAGAGAGAGGGAGACAGAGAGGGGGGCAGAGAGAAAGGAAAGAGTGAGAGAGAGAGGTGGAGACAAAGGAAAGAGTGAGAAAGGGCAATGGAGGAAAATGATAGAGAGAGGGAAACGGAGAGAAAGGAAAGAGAGAGAGGACGGTGGAGAAAAAGGAAAAAAGTAGGCAGGGCAATGGAGAGAAAGGAAAGTGGGAGAGAGAAGGTGGCAGAGAGAAAGGAAAGCATGAGGAAGGGTACTTCCACTAAACCCCCTTCAGAGTGGCAGCACCTTGCAAGCTTTCTTCATGGTAGAGTTTGCCTTAAAATAAAATTTCCCTTTGTTACTTTTTATTTGTAATAGATCATTGTGTTCAGTGGATTACTAAAATAAAAATATTAACAAATTGGATTTTTTTTAACTTTAAGACAAAATCCATAGTAAATCAATTAGTTTTTTTCAGCATTTTTTTAAGTAATGGAAAATAAAACATGGAGTCACAGAGACAGGGATAAAAAAAGATACAATAAAATTGTAGAAAACAGCAGTTCACAGATAATCAGGCAAAGAGGCCAACAAGAAGACAAAAAGAAAACTATCATCTACTAAACCACAATCATTCAGGTTTATCTAGTAAAGACTTTACATTCTCTTCAATGAGTGTATGTGTAGTGTTCAATGTCCATGATAGTCAAGTGTTCTTATGTAAGGCTCTTTCATGAACTTTCTACTCTGCCCCACAACTGTACAGTAGTGTTATTTTGATGATCCTTAAAAGTCATTGTAAACCAAATTGGTTTGACTTTAAAAAAAATGTACAGAAAATTGCCTCTCCAAATAAACAAAAAAGAACATAAAATGTAAGTCTTCGGAATGAGTCCTGAGATCTCCAAAAGATGTTTTAATGGTAGTTGAAGAAGCAGACATTTTTTTAAACCAGTTTTGGAAGAAAACACGGTAATGATGATTAGAGGTGTTGCGAACGGTTCGCCTGCGAACGGTTCCAGGTGAACTTTGGGGGTTCGATTCGCCCCATAATGCTCTAGTGAGCAAAACTTTGACCCTCCATATAACTGTCAGCAGTCATGTTATTGCCAAACACACTGCTGGAGGACCCGTCCACCCTCCCTCCTCCAAGCTAGGTCCTTATACCATTTGACTCAGTTGTCTGCCTACACTAATTAGTTATAGGACAGCTGCTACACACTCTGCTAGAGAGATTTTAATTAGCCTCTTGTGGGCTCCCTCCCCCACCTCCCAACTCCCTCCTATCCTTCTCTCTCCTACCGGAGGGAGGAGGGTCTCTTCTGCCAGGGAATTATACTATTTTAAAAACCAGTATGCATCATACCATAGCTGGGAATCAAACCCAGATCTCACTGTGTGGTGGGCAAGTCACCCTAACCACTGTACCACTACAGTAGTAAGTGAAGCTGGCCTAAAATTTACCATTTATGCTCAATGCAATAGAAACATTAGTTTGCTTAAAGGAGAACTGTAGTGAAAGGTATATGGAGGCTGCCATATTGATTTCCTTTTAAGCTATACCAGTTGCCTGGCAGCCCTGCTGATCTATTTGGCTGCAGTAGTGTGAATCACACCAGAAACAAGCATGCAGCTAATCTTGTCAGATCTTACAAAAATGTCAAACACCAGATCTGCTGCATGCTTGTTCAGGGTCTAGGGCTAAAAGTATTGGAGGCAGAGGATCTGCAGGATAGCCAGGTAACTGGTATTGCTTAAAAGGAAATCAATATGGTAGCCTCCATATACCTTTCACTACAGTTCTCCTTTAAAGGGAACCCTAACTGAGAGTGATATGGATGTTTCCTGTAAACAATACTAGTTGCCTGGCAGTCCAGCTGATCTTTGTGACTGCAATAGTGGCTGAATCACACCCTGAAACAAGCATGCAGCTAATCCAGTCTGACTTCAGTCAGAGCACCTGATCTGCATGCTTGTTCAGGGGCTGTGGCTAAAATTATTAGAGACACAGGGTCAGCAGGCGATTCAGGCAACTGGTATTATTTTAAAGGAAAAATCCATATCATTCTCCGTTTAGGTTCCCTTTAAGGATTTGTAGCATAAAAGCAAACTCACATTGGCTGGGATTTGAACCTGGGTCTCACTGAGACATGGGTCTCACTGAGACATGGGCACTCATCTGGAACAAGGCATTATTTGATGCGATGCTACTAACCATCGACCGCATCATGGTGGAAATTCCTAAATTAGAGAAACAGATTAGTGATCTCAAACAAAGACTATTTGACACCATGAAACCGGATGAATATGCAAAGTTGGCGGTTGATCTGAGTAATAATGTTGACATACACAGGAAACATATCCAAGCCATTAAGAGAGATAAATTCCAGAGAGATGCTGCTGACTATTCTACTGGATATATTTATCCCTGGCAGAGGCCACTCAATAGAAAGAGACGTGAGGGACGTCCTAAGCCATATGACGTACCCCGTCGTGAACCACAAGGGGACTCTACTGATTTTTTGCCCCACACCTCCCAGTCATCCTCGGACCACCATTCCAGCGCAGAAGAGGGCGCAGGGGCAGCAGGAGGTGGCAATATAAAAGACCGACTGAGACAACGGTCCAAGCAAACGAAGGTGATGAAACCGAGAGGCCACCAATAGATACCATTGTGGTCAACATTTCCTCTATAGTCTTGACCCCTGCTCAACAATCCTTATTGGAGAAAGGACTTTCATTTGCCCCCACTAATTGGCCTCAACTGGTAGACTTAGATATTGATCTACGGAGGTTTTTCAGAAATATCCGACTTAAATATTTTTTCAGCAGACCTCGGGAGAGTTTCTTTTCATTTAGATCTGAGGATACTATGGGATGTCTGTCACTCAAGGATACTCCATTACGGAACAAAAGTCATTTCAACCCTCCCTCTTGTCAAATCATTGACAACTTTGTATCCAAAGTAAAACAACAGATTGACCAGGTTGTCACGAGACCAGCTGCTAGTTCGAGGCAACAGAAACGTCATAATCTGACAACTGGTGAACGTCATGCTATTCAAGAATTGATGGACAATAAGTTGATCACTATAAAACAGGCTGACAAGGGAGGAGCTGTCGTTATAATGGATACAACTTATTACAAACAGGAGATTAATCAGCTGCTTTCTGATAGCTCTACATATCGCCTACTTACAGGAGATCCTACTAAGATGTTTCAACAGAAAATATTAGATCTTGTGTCTCTAGCACGTATCAATAAGATCATTGATGACAAGCTGTTTGAATTTTTAATTCAAAAAGATCCAGTGGTCCCTGTTTTCTACATTTGTCCTAAAATCCACAAGAACCATGAACTACCGCCAGGACGCCCTATTGTAGCATGTACTGAATCCATTTTTTCACCTATCCCTAAATATCTCGATTGCATTTTGAGACCATTTGTCATAGCGGTCAAATCATACTTAAGGGACACTTCAATGTTTATTGAGACACTAGACAGATTGCCGTCTATCCCAGAGGGGGCCCTTCGGGTTACACTAGATGTGGAAAGCCTCTACACCTCCATCCCACATGATGGGGGTGTAGAGGCTGTGGAACATATACTTACTTGTGCATCTGACTTTGATGTGAAACAGATACGGTTCTTGTGTGATCTGCTGAAAGTTTTATTAACTTGTAATTATTTTCTAGTTGAGGATCAGTATTTTTTACAGGTGCAGGGAACAGCTATGGGCTCGAATGTGGCCCCATCCTACGCAAACATCTTTATGAACCT
This sequence comes from Hyperolius riggenbachi, assembly GCF_040937935.1. NCBI lineage: Eukaryota > Metazoa > Chordata > Amphibia > Anura > Hyperoliidae > Hyperolius > Hyperolius riggenbachi. Next base: position 107,306,203 of record NC_090651.1, read on the forward strand.
CTACGAGGAATCTTTTGTTTATACTAATGAATTATTTACTACTTTTGCCCATTGTTGGCACCGTTACATTGATGATGTTTTTTGCATGTGGGTGGGGCCACATTCGAGCCTAGTACAATTTATTGATCAGTTGCAGGTACAGTGTCCTGCCATTCATCTCACTATACACTGTGATAAGGATGAGGTGAGCTTTCTGGACACAACCGTACGGTTGTCTAATGGTGGGTTGGGCATAGACTTATACAAAAAACCCACAGACACTAATTCTGTGTTGTGTTTTGAGAGCTTTCACCCACCTAGTACGATCCTCTCTATTCCAGGTAGTCAATTCCAGCGTGTTAGTCGCATAGTTGAGGATTCAGAATTAAGAGCACAGAGATTAGATGAAATGGAACAGAGATTTTTACAGAGACATTACCCCCAACAGGTTTTGAGCAGGGCTAGACAGAAGTTATGTTGCCCTAGAAGTGACAACACTAACCGTAGACGTGGACACAATAAAAGGATCCCCTTTGTTTCACAATTTAACATTCATAGTGGTGAAATAGCTGATGTTATTCGCCATAATTGGCATATTTTGAAAGAAGGCTTTCCTGATATTTTTGAATTTCAGGCCCCTCCCCTTATGTCCTATAAGCGGGCTCCGACACTTAGGGACAAGCTGGTACGGACCGACTTGGGTTCCAGTCGTACTGTTCAGCCTCTCTCTAATCGCCCTAATGGTACTTACCCCTGTCTAAATTGTATTAACTGTAATAGTGTTATTCGAGGACCTGTTATACGCCATCCTCATTCAGGTGTTGCCTTTAAAATACAGGGACAGTTTGATTGCAATTCTAGGTACATAGTATACGCACTAAAATGCCCATGTGACCTGCTATATGTGGGCCAGACGACCCAGCCTATGAAGGTGAGACTTGCGGCCCATAAGAGTACCATACGTAATAGATGTAGAGATTTATCAGTCCCCTCCCACTTCATACAGGCAGGCCATACAGTTAGCCAACTTAGATTCCAAATATTAGAACATGTTCCTCTTTTAAGGAGGGGTGGTAATAGAATTAAGAGGCTATTATATAGGGAGGCTGTTTGGATTAAGAGACTAGATACCCTAGAACCCCGTGTGATGAATAGGGAATATGATATGCAACCATTTATGTAATGTATTATCCTCCCGTTTATCGCTATGTGCTGTCCATATAATGTGCCTATATTTACATTTACTCTCGGCTCCCTTCTATGCTTGCACTACCTGACAGCGCACGCTGTGATGGGGGCGGTTCCGGCAGTGACTCCTGCAGTGTTTCCATCACGTGGGTGGTTTGTGTTCATCTCACTTACGTGGTTCTATGACGCTATCGACCCAGGGGCGGGACGCTTGCCGCCCTGAGCCGACACTGTCTCCCATCTGGTCCGCCTCGCTCTGTAGGCGGTACCAGTATGATGTCATCTGAGACTGTCGGCCTATTGGTCGGCGTCCTGACACTGCGGGCTGAACTACGGATGCCGCCGCCCTTCTCTGCGCAGCGCTTTTTGGGTAATCCATGCCAGCACACATTAGAATATTAGGAATTAGGTTCCCCATCAGGTCCGCTCTGAGTAGCGGATAGGGGATTGGTCGCCATAGGCGTACTCTAATGTGATTGGTTCATACTCCATGTTGATGTACTATTTAAGTGTGTAACTGTTGTGATTTTATTTAGACACGGACATCCACTTGAGAAAGGAGGATATCCCTCCGAAACGTCGTGCTTCATGTCTATGTGTCTTTTTAATGTGATCCCACAATCCTTTGCTGGTCATCATGGTTTGTTACTGCTAAAACACACCTGGAGTGTCAGCCTTGCTATTGTCTGCTAAAGATTATCTTAGAGTATTCCTGGCGACTGCAATAGGCATCCCTCTAGTACAGTCAGGTTGTATTATTTGTATTGCCTGTTCTGTCTTCTGTTTGTCCTTGCAATTGCACTGTCGCCAGCGGTTGGCGATGGTGAATCGTTTGGTCCAGAACTTGGATCACACTTGCTCTGGCGGAAAGAGCAGTGGATCCTGCTAAGCTCTGTTTCTGTACTTGGATCACACTTGCTCTAGCGGAAAGAGCAGTGGATCCTGATAAGCTCTGTTTCTGTACTTGGATCACACTTGCTCTGGTGGAAAAGAGCAGTGGATCCTGCTAGCCTGTTTCTGTACTTGGATCACACTTGCTCTGGTGGAAAAGAGCAGTGGATCCTGCTAACTCTGTTTCCCTAATTGGTTCACACTCGCTCTGGCGGAAAGAGCAGTAGATCCTTCCTGTCCTGTCCCTGAACCTAGATCGCACTCGCTCTGGCGGAAGAGCGGTGGATCTTATCTGACCTTTTCCTGTTTCTGTTCGTTTGTCTGTCCGGATCGCACTCGCTCTAGCGGTAGCATCGGTGGTTCCTTTTGAACTCTGTCTGGGAGTGTAGGCCAGAGCTGCGGTTGCTGCTGGCTGCTCCTTCTCTCTGTCTTGTCTGATACGAACACTTGCTGTGGGCTTGGTGAGGTAACCATTGAGCAAGCATTCGAGTTCTCAATTTCGTGTTTGTGTGTCGTCTGTTAGTTAGGGTGGTGTGCTTGTCTCTGTTGCACTTATCGTGCGGAGACCGCGCCGTTAACGCGTTCGCTGTTGCAAATGAGTGCATGCGGTGTTCGCGTTTAGCTAGCATTTGTTATTTTCTTTGTCATTCTCATTGTATGATTTGCTGTGCCTTTGCTCTGCTCCTGTGTTTAACCTTTACTCTGTCTGGTGTCGCTGTTGGCAATCGCCACTCTTGCAATTGCGTTCACACTTTGGTTTTCACTGGTGTATGTCGGCCGTCACCGGGCGGCGACTAGATTGGTAGACATACATACATTCTGTCTCTGTGCTCTCTCCCTCGAGAGAAACTATCCTGCTCTGTATTGCTCCATTACGTACAATCCTTATCTGGCATCTGTGGCTGTGCAGAGGATCTGTTCCTCTGCACTCCACAGCTCCATCTGCTGGCAGGAATTCCCCTCTACAGGTGCATAGCACCCTTGCTGGGTCCTCTCAGATTATACGCTTGTGGAGGATTTCCGCAGTGTCAGCGCGCATCCTGTGCGCTGACCATGGGAATAATTCCACAATCGTTACAGTGACAAATTATTGCCACAGGATGTATCCCCAATTGTAGTTGAGCTGTTTAATCAAAGGCTTTCATGAATGTTAGTGGAAGAATTATTCCTATGGAGGAATTAACTATACTTATTTTAAACAGCCATTCTTACTTTGTCTTGGGATTGACTTCTTCCTAATAAAGGTCAATTATCATATGAATTCCCCACACCTATGGAAAAAAACACAGTGGAATGGACTCTCAGAAAAAAATTCTGGGAGCAAGACCACTTCAAATATCCCTACAGCAAATAAATGTAGCTGGCTACAAAATCCACTAGTAATATATCTCAAGAGTGGAAGAAAACTGCTGGGTGAGGAAATAAAGCAATGGAAAGATGACTAGGATGCAAGTACAACATAAATGTTTCCACCAAGTCAAGACTAAAATCTAACTAAACCAAAAACTGAATAAAGCAAATTCTAATTGCAATCAGGAGTACAAGCAAATGAGTCCAAGTGGAGAAAATTGATTTACAAATGCTACTGTGTTGTTCAATATAAACAGTACACAGACACAGACTGTGCTTGACAGTATACTTCAAAGCTCAAATGCCCTAGGAATTACAGAACAACTTGTTTTTTCTCCTCTTGGGATTAGGCTGCTAGTTTAGTCAATATTCTGTTACTAATGTGACACACAAAGAAGGGAGAACACTAAATGCCACACTACATTTTCCAAAATCCCTGCACAATTCTACTTAATGTGGTGGGACTTTATATTTCACAAGAAGTAGGTGTGAGCAACTGCAAGACCTCAACTCTACTACAGAGAAACAAGGGCCAATACAATGTAGAACAATCCTTTATTGAATCAGGTTAAATATCCAGGAACCACCTGCTATCGAGTTTCGGACACTATGGCTACACTGTGACTAGTGTTGGGCGAACATCTAGATGTTCGGGTTCGGGCCGAACAGGCCGAACATGGCCGCGATGTTCGGGTGTTCGACCCGAACTCCGAACATAATGGAAGTCAATAGGGACCCGAACTTTTGTGGTTTGTAAAGCCTCCTTACATGCTACATACCCCAAATTTACAGGGTATGTGCACCTTGGGAGTGGGTACAAGAGGAAAAAATTTTTTAGCAAAAAGAGCTTATAGTTTTTGAGAAAATCGATTTTAAAGTTTCAAAGGGAAAACTGTCTTTTAAATGCGGGAAATGTCTGTTTTCTTTGCACAGGTAACATGTTTTTTGTCGGCATGCAGTCATAAATGTAATACATATAAGAGGTTCCAGGAAAAGGGACCGGTAACGCTAACCCAGCAGCAGCACACGTGATGGAACAGGAGGAGGCGCAGGAGGAGAAGGCCACGCTTTGTGAGACACAACAACCCAGGCCTTGCATGAGGACAAGAAGCGTGCGGATAGCATGCTTTGTACCGCCATGCAGTCATAAATGTAATAAAGATAAGTGGTTCAATAAACAGGGACCACGCGGCAACGCTAACCCAGCAGCAGCAGACGTGATGGAACAGGAGGAGGCGCAGGAGGAGAAGGCCACGCTTTGTGAGACACAACAACCCAGGCCTTGCATGAGGGCAAGAAGCGTGCGGATAGCATGCTTTGTACCGCCATGCAGTCATAAATGTAATAAAGATAAGTGGTTCAATAAACAGGGACCACGCGGCAACGCTAACCCAGCAGCAGCAGACGTGATGGAACAGGAGGAGGCGCAGGAGGAGAAGGCCACGCTTTGTGAGACACAACAACCCAGGCCTTGCATGAGGGCAAGAAGCGTGCGGATAGCATGCTTTGTACCGCCATGCAGTCATAAATGTAATAAAGATAAGTGGTTCAATAAACAGGGACCACGCGGCAATGCTAACCCAGCAGCAGCAGACGTGATGGAACAGGAGGAGGCGCAGGAGGAGAAGGCCACGCTTTGTGAGACACAACAACCCAGGCCTTGCATGAGGGCAAGAAGCGTGCGGATAGCATGCTTTGTACTGCCATGCAGTCATAAATGTAATAAAGATAAGTGGTTCAATAAACAGGGACCACGCGGCAACGCTAACCCAGCAGCAGCAGACGTGATGGAACAGGAGGAGGCGCAGGAGGAGAAGGCCACGCTTTGTGAGACACAACAACCCAGGCCTTGCATGAGGGCAAGAAGCGTGCGGATAGCATGCTTTGTACCGCCATGCAGTCATAAATGTAATAAAGATAAGTGGTTCAATAAACAGGGACCACGCGGCAACGCTAACCCAGCAGCAGCAGACGTGATGGAACAGGAGGAGGCGCAGGAGGAGAAGGCCACGCTTTGTGAGACACAACAACCCAGGCCTTGCATGAGGGCAAGAAGCGTGCGGATAGCATGCTTTGTACCGCCATGCAGTCATAAATGTAATAAAGATAAGTGGTTCAATAAACAGGGACCACGCGGCAACGCTAACCCAGCAGCAGCAGACGTGATGGAACAGGAGGAGGCGCAGGAGGAGAAGGCCACGCTTTGTGAGACACAACAACCCAGGCCTTGCATGAGGGCAAGAAGCGTGCGGATAGCATGCTTTGTACCGCCATGCAGTCATAAATGTAATAAAGATAAGTGGTTCAATAAACAGGGACCACGCGGCAACGCTAACCCAGCAGCAGCAGACGTGATGGAACAGGAGGAGGCGCAGGAGGAGAAGGCCACGCTTTGTGAGACACAACAACCCAGGCCTTGCATGAGGGCAAGAAGCGTGCGGATAGCATGCTTTGTACTGCCATGCAGTCATAAATGTAATAAAGATAAGTGGTTCAATAAACAGGGACCACGCGGCAACGCTAACCCAGCAGCAGCAGACGTGATGGAACAGGAGGAGGCGCAGGAGGAGAAGGCCACGCTTTGTGAGACACAACAACCCAGGCCTTGCATGAGGGCAAGAAGCGTGCGGATAGCATGCTTTGTACCGCCATGCAGTCATAAATGTAATAAAGATAAGTGGTTCAATAAACAGGGACCACGCGGCAACGCTAACCCAGCAGCAGCAGACGTGATGGAACAGGAGGAGGCGCAGGAGGAGAAGGCCACGCTTTGTGAGACACAACAACCCAGGCCTTGCATGAGGGCAAGAAGCGTGCGGATAGCATGCTTTGTACCGCCATGCAGTCATAAATGTAATAAAGATAAGTGGTTCAATAAACAGGGACCACGCGGCAACGCTAACCCAGCAGCAGCAGACGTGATGGAACAGGAGGAGGCGCAGGAGGAGAAGGCCACGCTTTGTGAGACACAACAACCCAGGCCTTGCATGAGGGCAAGAAGCGTGCGGATAGCATGCTTTGTACCGCCATGCAGTCATAAATGTAATAAAGATAAGTGGTTCAATAAACAGGGACCACGCAGCAACGCTAACCCAGCAGCAGCAGACGTGATGGAACAGGAGGAGGCGCAGGAGGAGAAGGCCACGCTTTGTGAGACACAACAACCCAGGCCTTGCATGAGGGCAAGAAGCGTGCGGATAGCATGCTTTGTACCGCCATGCAGTCATAAATGTAATAAAGATAAGTGGTTCAATACACAGGGACCACGCGGCAACGCTAACCCAGCAGCAGCAGATGTGATGGAACAGGAGGAGGCGCAGGAGGAGAAGGCCACGCTTTGTAAGACACAACAACCCAGGCCTTGCATGAGGGCAAGAAGCGTGCGGATATAGCAGCAATGCTTTTTGCCGCCATGCAGTCATAAATGTAATACAGATGAGAGGTTCAATAAACAGGGACCGGAAACGCTACACCATCCCAGATGTTCATTGGTCATGTTACTTGGTTGGGGTCCTGGAGTGTTGCGTAGTCATTTCCAATCCAGGATTGATTCATTTTAATTTGAGTCAGACGGTCTGCATTTTCTGTGGAGAGGCGGATACGCCGATCTGTGACGATGCCTCCGGCAGCACTGAAACAGCGTTCCGACATAACGCTGGCTGCCGGGCAAGCCAGCACCTCTATTGCGTACATTGCCAGTTCGTGCCAGGTGTCTAGCTTCGATACCCAATAGTTGAAGGGTGCAGATGGATTGTTCGACACAGCTACGTCATCTGACATGTAGTCCTTGACCATCTTCTCCAGGCGATCGGTGTTGGAGGTGGATCTGCACGCTTGCTGTTCAGTGGGCTGCTGCTGCATGGGTGTCAGAAAATTTTCCCACTCCAAGGACACTGCCGATACCATTCCCTTTTGGGCACTAGCTGCGGCTTGCGTTGTTTGCTGCCCTCCTGGTCGTCCTGGGTTTGCGGGAGTCAGTCTGTCTGCGTACAACTGGCTAGAGGAGGGGGAGGATGTCAATCTCCTCTCTAAAGTCTCCACAAGGGCCTGCTGGTATTCTTCCATTTTGACCTGTCTGACTCTTTCTTCAAGCAGTTTTGGAACATTGTGTTTGTACCGTGGATCCAGAAGGGTATAAACCCAGTAATTGGTGTTGTCCAGAATGCGCACAATGCGTGGGTCACGTTCAATGCAGTCTAGCATAAATTGAGCCATGTGTGCCAGAGTCCTACCAGAATCCTCATCATCCTCTTGTGAGCGTTGTGATAGTTGTTGTGATGCATCATAGTCGTCACCTTCCTCCTGGTCTGCTTCTGCTGACCATTCGCGTTGAATTGTGGAAGTCCAACGTGCACCGCTCTGGCCCTCGTCAGTGGTGGCATGAAATTCCTGCTCCAATTCCAGCTGTTCCTCCTCCTCTTCTTCGTCATAGCTGCTGGGGCCAGCGTTCCCTGAGGCGGATGGCCTGATGTTGGTACCATCACGCTGATCGTTTTCTCCTTCAGATTCCCCCAGTTGCATCATGACAGCTGTTTCCTTGATTTTCAACATCGACCTCTTCAGTAAACACAGCAGTGGTATGGTAATGCTGACTGAAGAGTTGTCACTGCTCACAAGCAACGTGGATTGCTCAAAATTTTGGAGGACTTGGCAGAGGTCCAACATGTTGGCCCAATCGGATCCACAGAAGCTTGGCAGCTGGCCGGATGCGCCTCGGTACTGCGCCGTCATGTACTGGACCACTGCACTCTTCTGCTCGCAAAAGCGGGCTAGCATGTGCAGCGTAGAATTCCAGCGCGTAGGGACATCACACAGCAAGCGATGGTGGGGGAGATTGAAGCGCTCCTGCATCTTGGCGAGTGCCCCCGAAGCAGTACTGGAATTTCTACAATGTTTGGCCACTCGACGCACCGTCAACAGAAGATCGGCCACGCCTGGGTATGTCCTCAGGAACCGCTGAACTACTAGGTTCATCACGTGCGCCAGGCAAGGGATGTGTGTCAGCTTAGCCAACCTTAAAGCGCGAATGAGATTACTCCCATTATCACACACAACCATGCCCGGTTTCAAGTCCAGCGATGCCAGCCACAAATCCGTCTGTTCCTTTATTCCCTTCCAAATTTCCTCCCCTGTGTGCTGCTTATCCCCAAGGCAGATCAGCTTCAGCAACGCTTGCTGACGCATGCCAACAGCTGTGCTGCACTGCTTCCACGATCCTACTGCTGCTGGGTTAGCGTTTCCGGATGAGGTACAGCTTTGAGATGCGTTGGAGGAGAAGGAGTCAGAGAGGTAGGTGCTGCTGTTGTTATCCAGTGGGAGGGACGGCGGTGCAGCTGTTTGCGGCGTGGGCAACACCCGCGCCGTAGCAGGTGAGGAATCGCTGCCAGGCTCCACAAGGTTCACCCAGTGCGCGGTAAGGGAGATGTATCGACCCTGGCCGAACGCACTCGTCCAAGTGTCAGTGGTGAGGTGAACCTTGCAGGCAACGGCATTCTTCAAGCAACGGGTTATTTTGCTGACCACGTGCTCATGCAACTCAGGCACTGCAGAGCGCGCAAAGTGGTAGCGGCTGGGAACCACGTAACGTGGGATGGCCACTGACATCATGCCCTTGAAGCTGTTTGTCTCCACCACTCGATATGGCAGCATTTCGCAGGCCAGAAGCTTGGCTATGCTGGCTGTTAATGCCACGGCCCGGGGGTCATTTGCTGGCAATTTCCTCTTGCGCTCAAACATCTCCGACACAGACAACTGAACCGTAGCGCTGCACACGGAAGGGCTGTTGGTTGTTGTGTTTGATGAACACTGGGAGACCTCAAGAGCACTACTCCGGAAAGTGACAGTGTCAGCGTCGTCTGATGTTTGTGAATGTTGTGAACCACGCAATGGCTGGGCTACTGCTGCTGCTGAGGCGGGTCTGGTGGTGAGTCTGGTGAACCCAAGGGAGGCAGTGTTGCTGGTACCCTGTCCTGCCGCGTTTGCCCACAGAGTGGGATGTTTGGATAGCATGTGGCGGCTCATGCTGGTGGTGGAGAGGTTGTTAATACTTTTCCCCCTGCTCAGGCGAGTCTTGCACACCTTGCAAATCGCCATGGTAACATCCTCAGTGCAGTCTTCAAAGAAAGCCCAGACTTTGGAGCACCTGCCTCCTTGCTGGCGATTTCTGTTTCCTCCTCTTTTGCCTCTCACTCTAACTTCCACGCTTGTGGTGCCTGAAATTGCGCGCCGCCTACCTTGTGGCACAAGGCGAACTCGTGCAGCAGTGGGTTCTTCAACAGACTCATCTGTGCTGCTGCTACGACGACGATGTTCTCGTTCACAAATAAAATCTGGGTCTCTGTCCACATTGTCCATACCCTCCTCTTCCATCTCCTCAAACTCGTCATATGTCATTGTGGGGGGCCGCCACCGTGGAGTAGAGCTCCCCAGAACAACCTCTGCGCAGCTCACTCCAACGTCGTCTTCCAGATCTTGTCGGCCGACCTCCTGCAATTGCAACCCCTCCTGCCCAACTTGCTCTGGGATTTGGGTTTCCGAGTCCTCCTCGGACTCGCCTTGTATTTCAGTGCGCGGTGCATTTCCCACAGTTAATGGTTGTGAATCCGGGCACAACATTTCTGGCTGTTCCTCCATTGACCTTTCATAGGTGGAAGTTTGTTGGGCTGGGAATAGCTCCTGCGAATACCCCATTGTGTCCTGAGGTAATTCATAGGACTGGTTATCTGGCAGTTGTGTGCGTGGTGTCGCTGCCGGTTGTATCAGCTTTGTGCCCACTGGCTCCTTGTAACTGGCTGAGGACTCGGACCTCGTGCGTGATGTGCTGGTGCTGCTTAACCCACTGCTGGACGCTTGAGGGGTCATCCAAGTAATTATCTGGTCCTGTTCTTTTGGATTTGTGAGGGTTGTTGTCCTGGACAACATGGGCGGTATTGAGTGGGTTTTCTTGGGTGCTCCCCTGTGGCCTGTACGTGAACCGTCAGGGGAAACACCTCTTCCCTTGCCCCTTCCTCTTTCACCGGATTTCTTCCTCATTTCACTTATCCTTACAGTACACGCTGACTGGCAGCAGTACAGTGGCAGTACAGAAATGCTATACAGTACCACTATTCCCAGGAGCGACACAGAGCACAATGCTATACAGTGGCGGGTGAGCGGTGTACTACTGTTCCCAGGCCCAGCAGACACAGAGTGGAAGTAAACACAATGCTATATAGTCTGGCTGAGCGGTGTACACAGAGTGGCAGTACACACAATGCTATATATAGCGTGGCTGAGCGAGGTGCACAGTGGCAGTACACACAATGCTATATAGTCAGGCTAAGCCGTGTACACAGAGTGTCAGAAAACACAATGCTATATATAGCGTGGCTGAGCGAGGTGCACAGTGGCAGTACACACAATGCTTTATAGTCAGGCTGAGCCGTGTACACAGAGTGTCAGTAAACAATGGTATATAGTCTGGCTGAGCGGTGTACACAGAGTGTCAGTAAACAACGGTATATAGTCTGGCTGAGCGGTGTACACAGAGTGGCAGTAAACACAATGCTATATATAGCGTGGCTGAGCGAGGTGCACAGTGGCAGTACACACAATGCTATAGAGCCAGGCTAAGCCGTGTACACAGAGTGTCAGAAAACACAATGCTATATATAGCGTGGCTGAGCGAGGTGCACAGTGGCAGTACACACAATGCTATATTAGTCAGGCTAAGCCGTGTACACAGAGTGTCAGAAAACACAATGCTAAATATAGCGTGGCTGAGCGAGGTGCACAGTGGCAGTACACACAATGCTATATTAGTCAGGCTAAGCCGTGTACACAGAGTGTCAGAAAACACAATGCTATATATAGCGTGGCTGAGCGAGGTGCACAGTGGCAGTACACACAATGCTATATTAGTCAGGCTAAGCCGTGTACACAGAGTGTCAGAAAACACAATGCTATATATAGCGTGGCTGAGCGAGGTGCACAGTGGCAGTACACACAATGCTATATATAGCGTGGCTGAGCGAGGTGCACAGTGGCAGTACACACAATGCTATATATAGCGTGGCTGAGCGAGGTGCACAGTGGCAGTACACACAATGCTATATTAGTCAGGCTAAGCCGTGTACACAGAGTGTCAGAAAACACAATGCTATATATAGCGTGGCTGAGCGAGGTGCACAGTGGCAGTACACACAATGCTATATATAGCGTGGCTGAGCGAGGTGCACAGTGGCAGTACACACAATGCTATATATAGCGTGGCTGAGCGAGGTGCACAGTGGCAGTACACACAATGCTATATTAGTCAGGCTAAGCCGTGTACACAGAGTGTCAGAAAACACAATGCTATATATATAGCGTGGCTGAGCGAGGTGCACAGTGGCAGTACACACAATGCTATATATAGCGTGGCTGAGCGAGGTGCACAGTGGCAGTACACACAATGCTATATATAGCGTGGCTGAGCGAGGTGCACAGTGGCAGTACACACAATGCTATATTAGTCAGGCTAAGCCGTGTACACAGAGTGTCAGAAAACACAATGCTATATATAGCGTGGCTGAGCGAGGTGCACAGTGGCAGTACACACAATGCTATATACAGCGTGGCTGAGCGAGGTGCACAGTGGCAGTACACACAATGCTATATATAGCGTGGCTGAGCGAGGTGCACAGTGGCAGTACACACAATGCTATATATAGCGTGGCTGAGCGAGGTGCACAGTGGCAGTACACACAATGCTATATTAGTCAGGCTAAGCCGTTTACACAGAGTGTCAGAAAACACAATGCTATATATATAGCGTGGCTGAGCGAGGTGCACAGTGGCAGTACACACAATGCTATATATAGCGTGGCTGAGCGAGGTGCACAGTGGCAGTACACACAATGCTATATATAGCGTGGCTGAGCGAGGTGCACAGTGGCAGTACACACAATGCTATATTAGTCAGGCTAAGCCGTGTACACAGAGTGTCAGAAAACACAATGCTATATATATAGCGTGGCTGAGCGAGGTACACAGTGGCAGTAAACAATGCTATATATAGTGTGGCTGAGCGAGCGGTGTACTACTGTTCCCAGCAGCGACACACAATGACTGGGGGGGACCCTGGCTAGCGTGGCTGGAGAGCGAACTACCCTGCCTGCCTACCCAAAGCTAAACCCACAGACAAATGGCGGAGATATGACGTGGTTCGGGTATTTATTTACCCGAACCACGTGACCGTTCGGCCAATCAGAGCGCGTTCGGGCCCGAACCACGTGACCCGTTCGGCCAATCACAGCGCTAGCCGAACGTTCGGGGAACGTTCGGCCATGCGCTCTTAGTTCGGCCATGTGGCCGAACGGTTTGGCCGAGCACCGTCAGGTGTTCGGCCGAACTCGAACATCACCCGAACAGGGTGATGTTCTGCAGAACCCGAACAGTGGCGAACACTGTTCGCCCAACACTAACTGTGACTAAGGACCATTGTGTGTTCAAAACTGTTCGGCAGGTGGTGCATGGATTTTTAAACTGATTTAGTAAATGATGTTTCTACATAGTATTGGCCATTGTGCAGAACCATTTTTTCTTTGGACCGTTTGAGGGATTGGGTTATCTGTATCCCACACTGGCCATACATACGGAGGTTGAGTGTTTTTTACCATTTGATTTTCTATAATTGTTAATAAAATTGGGTTTAGTTGGGCGTTAATATTGCCAATCGATGATCTAGTAGACTCACTGTCCAATGGACATACATCTGTACAGACAATTCATACTGAGGAGTATGAAGCTTACATGGATGTGTGGTCATGGACAGACCTTGTAGAAACATGTTACCTTACATTATTAGGTACAACTGCATATCCCAAAACTCTTATAATGATAAATATTTTCCTAAGCTTTTTTTAATTTTTTATTCCTTCTCACAATGTGAAATAAAATGTTAACTCAATGAACTGGGCCAGGTGAAGTTAATCAACAAATAAATCATACTTGGTAACAAACATCATTTTGTTCACGTCTATAAATAATGTTTCATTTTACCTTGGCCAAGTAAGCACAACGACATAAGGTGACCAGATTTCCACAATTAATTCTTGGACATTGTTCATAGTAGGTGGAGTGGCATACAGGGAATTGAATGCATGAATATGTGAGAAGGGAATTACGTTTATAAACCTTACAGTAGTTCACAAATCATAGCAATCTCTGCCAAGGACCACATTTAAGACATATGGTGCATACTCACACAAAGCATGTAGTAAGCCATATAATACTGGTAACACAAAAACTAAAAGTGAAATCCACGCGGATGAATTAGAGGAATGAAGTGTCCTGCTGAATAGTATATTATTTATTCATTCCTTTGTGTAACTCTTGTGTGGTTTTGCAACAGTTTTCAGACAACACTCAAAGATTTACATCGGTTTATGTGGCTGTAAGAATTTAACCTTGTATAGCTATTTGTGTGAAAGCTTTTTAATCTGCTTGAATACTTGTGGATTGTAGGAAGAAGCCAGCATATAATAGACCAATTCTATACAGATAGTCTCCTTGGTGGGACATGGATTCTAGAAGTCTTTATAGCAGAAAGATGGGTGGGTGAAAAAGGGGCGCAATAAAAATGGGCCCAGGGATAAAAATATTATTAATATTCAGTTTGTTAATAAAAATATTGTTAATATCTACCAATATTCTTCGTTTTTAAAGTGTAGATGATGTATATTATCGTAACAATATTGCAGAGTGAAAATTGTTAATAACGATAGTAAAGCAGTAGAAAATCTTTATAGCTCTACAGCTTAACCTGACCCTACTGTCATGCAGAACCCTCCACTACTGATGCCAAACCCTTAGATGCCCCCCGGTGGTGCCTAACCCTAAGACCCCCCTGGTGGTGCCCAACCCTCCCCCCTACCCTAACACCCTACCTGATGCCTAACCCTAACTGTTCCCCCCTGCACAAACACCCTTACAAATAAAAAATGTGTGCATACAAACAATAAAATACAGTATTTGATAACATAAAATTTTTACATACAAATGAAATAATATTACAAAAACTATAATGGTGCGCATTTCCAAACGATAACATATTTCGAAAACTTTAATGTTCTAATGTAAAAACGATATTTATTGGGCACCCAAATTTCCGCTTTGGGCACCCTATTAATGATATTTGCACTAGCGCCTATGGGGCGCCAAAATCAACCAACCATCCAAATTTCCTGCTAAGATTGTCCAATTTAGTGTAAAGTTTAGGCCAATCCGATTAGTCAGGAAGTACATTTGATTGGCCCATTCCAAGCTGCACGCAATTTCCATACAAGTCAGAATTGTTTGTCTTATTGATCATCTCTAGCCAATATTTTAATGAAAACCAAAAAGTAAGACTGTGGCACAAATTAAATCATGCATAGCTAAATACCAAAATGCAAAAAAAAAATAAAAACGTGAATAACACTTTTTAAGGGACATTACAAAGACTTAGCTTTGACATTTCAAAATTGTTCACCATAGCTGCAGACGAGAAATCAATATGGAGGGAACGGAAAACAGATGACAGGTAACAGCAAAAATAGGCAACTAACTCCTTCCTAATGTTTACCTCTACCTGATATCACTATTGTATTCTCTAAACCTAAACCACTTGAAGCCTGATTCTGTCATTGTTAATATCTTTGTTTAGGTTTCTATGCCAGTGGCAATGCTACCTTTGTTACTTCTGTGGATTTTAAATTCATTGCCACTATTAAATTCACCACATCATTGCTAATCTTCAGTGTCAGCCATACTTGGCTTCACCACTCCTGCAGTAGTAATGTTACAGCCCCCAAATGAGCAGTCCCAATATTACAAGCCTCAAACTCCATAAAGCACAGCCTTGTTCATGACATTTTGCAATTGGTTATGTAATGTTGCAGATTACTCATAAGCTTTTAGGCCAATCCCAGGACTCGGAAATACTCGGTAGTATTGGACCAATCAAATAATGCAGTGGTTTACTGTGGGAAATGGAAATTTTAGACCAATTACAAGATTAATATACTACCAAGTTTTACTGAGTCTTCTGATCAGTCTAAAATTTCCATGGTATTCAAATTTCTATAGGAAAATTCTGCAGTCTGTGATTGGTCTAATGCTTCCTACATTGAAGTAGTTTGCCAATCAGAGAATTTGATAGTGTATCCGCAAAATATAACAGATTCCGAAACATTGCCTTTTTAAAAAAATAACATAACTTAACAAAAATTACAAAAAAAACCTCTTTCCGCGGAAATTGGTGATTGGTATCGAAAATTAAGATTTTCACAGCAATTTGTGGAATCAGTAATTGGCATTTTCAGAAATAGGAATTTCCATGGAATTAGAAATCAGCATTTCCCACCATCCCTACTCACGGCATGGCAAATTCCATTCCTACTCTTGTAGCAGACTGTGCTTATACTGCCTTATTTGCAAAGGTAAAACACTTATTTATAAAACCCTGCAATGAGAAAATAAATAAAGAGAGAACATGGGCAAGTTCTAAGTAGGCTTAACCACTTCAGGCCCACAGGCTTTACCCCCGCAAAGACCAGGCCATTTTTTGTGAAACAGGCCACTGCAACTTTAAGGCCAAGCTGCAGGGCCGCACGGCACAGCACACAAGTGATCCCCCCCCCTTTTCTCCCCACCAACAGAGTTCTCTGATGGTGGGGTCTGATCGCTCCCCCAGTGTTTATTTTTTTATCAATATTTTTATCCTCCCCCTCCCTCCCTCTCTCCATTTGCCAATCCCCATCATCAGCTGTCATAGACTTCAGCCTATGACAGCCAATCATCTCCGAGAACACAGAGGGGACAGCCATACCGTCCCCAGTACTGCGCTGCTGCAGATCGCAGCACTGTACTTAGTTTCACCATCTAACAGTCTCCTGAGCGGCGAGCGGTGCTTGGAGGCTGAAGGCGGGGCAGAGCTTTGCCTACCAATCTCCTGCAGTAGCCGGCCCCAGGACTTGACGTCAATTGGCGTTAGGCGGTCCTGGGGTTGCTACCGTGGTCACGCCCATTGGTGTGACGCGGTCTTGAGGTAGTTAATATTATAGGTACCCACGATTATCCCATTATGTCACATGTGTTAGATGTGCTTTAAAGTGGACCCAAATTAAAAATACAAGATTTCAGAAATAAAATCTATTTTCTAACTTACAATAAGTAGAAACTGTTTCTGGTTGTAGAGTAGCACCCATCCACTGGAAGACTCAGCGACGTGCCTCAGCTCACAGCTCTCCACACCACTGGGGCTGAAAATTGTACAAATCCACTTGAGCAGGCACCATCAGCGTATAAATAAGCTCTTTTATTGATCACATGGATTAAAAGCAGTCAAACAACGACAGACCGCTGTTTCGGGCTTCATGCCCTTTGTCAAGTTGTCAAGAAACTGCAATACCTTTTTTTTATTGCAGTTTCTTGACAACTTGACAAAGGGCATGAAGCCCGAAACAGCGGTCTGTCGTTGTTTGACTGCTTTTAATCCATGTGATCAATAAAAGAGCTTATTTATACGCTGATGGTGCCTGCTCAAGTGGATTTCTAACTTACAATAATAAATAAAGAAAAATTAATTGAACTGGTGCACAAGTCCCTGAAAGACTCAGTTCACCTCAAGAAAACCCGAGGGGAGGCAGGTTGAAAAATACAAAACATGTTAAATTTAGGAACAACTGCCACTCTTCAGAACTTTATGTCAAAAATAGTTTATTGGTAGAAAAATATGTAACAAACACCCCTCTGAAACACCCTAACCCCTAAAAACAACAAGGACACAGGCATCCATATACAGGAGTACTCCTGGTACACACAATCTGACACTCAATCCACATACACTATAGATTTAGATCGAACGATCTGTTATACTGCATGTGCCTGTGCTTTGCTGAATTGGAACAAGAATATCTTTCCACATCAAACTTAGGACAGTCCTGATATCGACAGATCTATTTCTGCTCTAAAGCATATCCGCAGTCCTAGATGAATTCATGTGCATAAGAACAGTCCTTGCTCTTATAAGGAAGACACTAGTGAGAGTCGAGAAGATTTAAATGACCTTAAGAAACTTTTTAGAGTTCACAAGTAATTAACACTTAGACATTTGCGTAGAAAGAGTATATCTTCAATGCAATTCTATGTAGATAAGGGGGTGGTACCCTGGGGAATGAGGAATAGATTTGTCCCGGCTGGTCATTTGAGGAATCCCAGCTTCATTCCTAAGTGGAAAGCTGCAGCAATAGCGTATGATTTAAATGTTATGCGTATGACAATTGAGGAAGAAGCTATTCAGCTGGAGGAATTAAAGACCGAAATAAAGGAAAGCATAGCTCGGTTAGAAGGATACCGCTCCAATGATGAATTCGTTAGATTAAATGATATGGTGAAACGGGAGGTAGAAGCCACCCAAAGAAAAATTAAAATGGTTAAACAAAATAAATTTCAGCTGGATGTGAAGGAATAGAACCAAGGTGAGTATTATAATTGTCATCAGGGAAGAGCTAGCTCAAGGCCCAGAGGGAGAAAGGGGAGAAATAATAATGAAGATGGTGACTCCCAGGATTCTCCTTCCTCTCCTGAAAGATCGGTCGCATTTTTAGGCGATGGCGGGGACACAGGAGAGGAGGGAGAAGAAGAAGAAGAGGCCCCCATAACACACGGAAAAGGAGACAAGAAACAGAGAGTAGACAGGCAGAGAGCTCAGAACAAACAGAACAGATATGGGCAGAACAGAGAAACTCAACCAATCCTCAAACGGAGAGTGCAGCCCTATCGGAAAGGGAAAAAGAACAGAGAATAGAAGTGGAAGGAGCGAAAGGGGGCTTGGAGGATAAGAGCAATATTTTTAATTTAACAGATTTTGTTCTATCTACAGATCATGTGTCAGTATTAAATAAGGGATTATCATGTATCATGTCACTTTTGACATAAAGTTCTGAAGAGTGGCGGTTGTTCCTAAATTTAATACAATATTAAATAAAGCCTTTTTTTCAGCTGCCTTTCATATTGCCGGGGCAGTATCCGGCAGACTGGTGGAGGAGATAAAAAACAAAAACAAAACACAGACTGCTACTGATGATGTCACAGGGGAGGTGATCTCAGCTTGTGTGAGATTTCACATAGACGATGCCCCTGTGAGGGAGGGTAGCTGATGACAAACACACCCATGATCTACAACCTCCTACTAAGCTCAGAAATAATGGCTGCCACCTGTATAACCCTAGTTATGAAAAGAGAAAGGTGAAAAGCATGCACTGAAATGCTCATAGGCTTGAAGGAGTGTTTATTTATCTTTGTATGTGTCAGAGTGGTGCAACTAAATATTTGGAATAAAAAAAAATGTTTGGGACTGCTTTAAGTAAAAAAAAAAAATGAGAGTCCAATCCAATAATTAACATTCAATAATACTGACAGATCATTGGTTAATGGACTCAAGTAATACATCAATATAATGTGCATTCATTTTCACTCTCTGTAAAGTAGTTTTTTCTCTGCTCGTTTATTTGAACATGTGACGTTCTGAATTGTTTTCTTCTCAGTAGTTGAATGGTTCTGTGTGTGGAACTGACATAATATTTATGCAGCTTTTTTTATATTGCCATTTAGTGCTATTGTGATTGAACCAGGAACTTAACATGCACTGTTCCCTTAAGCCGTGCTCTGTCTAGAAAAGCCAATATCACTTCTTCCTCTACTAATCTTCAGCACGCACATGAGGGAGCAGACCATTGCTGCATTTACTTGATTTGCAGCCCATTCTTCTCCCTATGTGGCAGCCACCATTTGGGAAATTTAGAACATAGCATGTCTATTGACTGCAGTAGGGATAGATGGGCTGCAAATAGTCTTGTCTGACACTGAATTAGTAAATGATGATACACGTGTTCGATTGCTGCTTATATAGCCAAACCATGATCAAAAGAGGGACTTTTACACATGAACCAAATGGTACCATTTTTCACTTTTATATTAAAGTGTAACTGTCAGGCAATCAAAATTAAATTCTTTATTTTTATCTGGTAAACCAGTACTACGGATGCTAACTAGGCAATCCAAAAGTTAAAATCACTATTACTTTTCTTGTTGATAAATAATCCTTTTATCATTTAGTTTACCTGACTCTTATTTGGTACACACAAAATTTGACACACAAAAAGGAAGTTGCAGGGCATGCTGGGTTGTCCTTTTTGCTTCTCTACTTCCCCTCAGACTTCACTAATGCAGCCTGATTGGCTGAAGCCTATTTCCCTCCTGTTTTCCCCTCCCACACCTCTGTTCCTCTCTGATTGGCCAATATTTCTCATGCTTAGACAATGCACTTTCTATAGTGAAGGGCAGGCAAATCAGGCAGAGGAGATTAAGACAGGAAGTGACATTAGGATTGGCTTTAAAATAGCCACAGTTAAAATGGGAAATGCTAAGAAGGATTTTCTCCTTTTTTACTGTAGAAAAATCACTAAAATCAAAACGTGGACAGTGCAATACATATGTTATGTAAGTAGAGCAAGTGTTTATCTGCTTATATATGTGGGGTTTTTTCCCCTGAGATAGTATGGCTGACAGCTCCACTTTAAAGCAAACATTTACTTAAAGAGGAACTGTCACGACAAAACATCCCCTGGGGGGTACTCACCTTGGGTGGGGGAAGCCTCCGGATCCTAATGAGGCTTCCCACGCCATCCTCCATCCCTCAGGGGTCTCGCTGCAGCCCTCCGTGCAGCGGTGACATCAATATTTACCTTCCCGGCTCCTGCGCAGGCGCTCTGAAGTAGGCGGCTGTCGGCTCTGAAGTAGACGGAAATACCCGATCGCCGTCGGGTCTGCTCTACTGCGCAGGCGCAAGTTTCTGGCACCTGCGCAGTAGAGCGGACCCGACGGAGATCGGGTATTTCCGTCTATTTCCGTGCCGAAAGCAGCCACAGTGCCCCCGCTGGAGCCAGCAAAGGTAAATATTGAGCTACAGTCGGGTCTGTCGCCGGCTGTTCAGAGGGTAGTGTTGGGCGAACAGTGTTCGCTACTGTTCGGGTTCTGCAGAACATCACCCTGTTCGGGTGATGTTCGCGTTCGGCCGAACACCTGATGGTGTTCGGCCTTTTAAGTTCGGGTTCGCCCCGAACTACTAAATGGCCGCCGAACAGGGCCGAACAGGGCCCCTGTTCGGCCGAACAGGGCCCTGTTCGGTCGAATACTGCCCCCCTATGGGGTCGCAGGCATAAGGGGGGAGCATGCGTTGAGGGAGGCCGGGCAGCGGGCGGTTCAGCAGTACTACTGCTGAACCGCCCGCTGCCCGGCCTCCCTCAACGCGTCACTCTCCGGACTCCTCCTCCTCAGTCACTCACTTCACAATGCCGCCCACTGCCAGCCACCCATTACCACCGGACCGGTACTTCCTGAAACTTTTGTATGGGGAAGCGGGCAGAGGGGGGAGCGCTAGCGGAGGGGGTGGGGGGAATTTCCAACCCCCGCCCCCCCCCCCCCCCCCCCCCCGCGATCGGGGCATGCTCCCCACTTATGCCTGCGACCCCATAGGGCCCCCAAAAGCGGGATGTTCGGGGAGTTCGGGGTTCGGCCCGAACATGCCGAACATTGCGGCCATGTTCGGCGAACTTTCCCGAACCCGAACATCCAGGTGTTCGCCCAACACTATCGGAGGGCTGCAGCGAGACCCCCGTGGGACAGAGGACAGCATGGGAAGCCTTATTAGGATCCGGAGACTTCCCCCACCCGAGGTGAGTACCCCCCAGGGGAGGTTTTTGATGTTACAGAGTCTCTTTAATACTGTCTTCAAATAAATATCACATTATCTGGATTTTGCAGTAACAGACATGCTTGCCACAGTATGTTTTTACTGCTACTTCCTCACCATAGCAGATTTCTTCAATCTGTGATTTATTGTTGTGATGCTAGCACTATGAACAGAACAGGGATAATTCACAGGATCAGCATGCTTTGTTCTGCAGTCACCTTAGTTTGTCACTGAAAATATAAAATGACCATGTAGTGGGCCTCCCAATATGGCAGACTGTACATTTTACAATACAAAATGCTCTCGCTAACAAAGGTACGATGAGCATGGGTGAATCCTGGGAATTTGGACAGACATTCAACTTTAAAAACTTAGCCACACTACCTGCTATCACTACCACCCTTCTCCCAGTTACCTAGGATGCCAGGGACAGGAGATGGCTACCTCACATCTATGATATGTTTCCATTATTGTTATATTGATACACTATTACCTGGAGAGAAAGAGTCAAACCAGTGTTTAAAATGTTTTTAGATTATGGTTGAAGAAGCTGGGTTTATTGTGGCCTCATTCATTAAATAAAATTGTCACCTAGCATCCATCCACCTTGCATGGTTTTTTATGTTGTCACCTTGGCATACTATTGCCTGGCTTATGTATAACAGATTCTGATCCAACTGTGGAGACTCACAGGAATGTAATAGAGACCTGTGTGTGACAGGAGGTAGTACTGCTGATGTAGTCACACTGCCTGGTGTGGAGCCTTGCTACCAAATTCATAGTGAAACACTACTTAGGCCTCAATTCATAAA
This sequence comes from Hyperolius riggenbachi, assembly GCF_040937935.1. Classification (NCBI taxonomy): domain Eukaryota; kingdom Metazoa; phylum Chordata; class Amphibia; order Anura; family Hyperoliidae; genus Hyperolius; species Hyperolius riggenbachi. The sequence goes on from NC_090651.1 coordinate 107,328,178, forward strand.
GCATTACCTCATACAGTAATGCTGAAAACAGCTGACTTTACCGAGCACTTAGCAAAATGTCAATTCATAAAAGCAGTTACCGCATGAAAAGCTGAAATTCCTGAGCAGTGAGGTAAATTACTTCTGCTGTGAACACCTCCAGCAAATGTCAGTCAATTCATAAAGATTAGAGCAGGCGGTAATGACACAGAGAATACCACCTGCTTTGAAGAGGTGATAAGAGAGTAATATGAGAGAGGAACTATGTAAAAGCCAGCAGCAGAGTGATCGGAACAAGCAAGGCTTCCCAGAATACCCTAGGCTGTTTTTTTAACCTCTTGGGTACCTGTTTTCAGATGTTATTTCACATCAGAAAGCCTGCACGTGTAAAATTTTTTGAAGTTCTTCTAAGTTGTGGCAATTAAATAGATTGCTTAGAAACACTAATAGATAGATTCAGAGCAGATTCTGGGCAAGCAGAGACAGTATAACAAAAAATGCATATCTAAAGGGAAGCTGGGGATGCCTCTTTTATTGTTATCCTGTCTCTGCACGGAGAAATGTAACTCAGGCAGCTTCTCATGTTACCGCCAGCTTAGTTCGGTAAATCCCTGCACTTCTATCGCAACTGTAAAGATTTTTATGACTTAGCACACAAAAGTGTAAAATACCGAATGCGGTACATCTCGACAAGATTTTTTCCCACACAACCTTTTATGAATTGACCCCTATGTATGTTCCTATCTGATAAGTTATCTTGATGGATAACATATAGTTAATTATTTAGGATACCGACTTTTACATTAAATAACCTGGTTTCAGCATCAGAAACACTTCCAATGCCTACAGTATATATTGCTGTATATTGGTATGTAGCCCCACCCTTTCAATGAGGCTTAGCCTAGGCTGTTTATAGAATTCTCCACCCCCACCCACCGAGAATTCTGGATGACTTGCTATATTTTGTACTGCCTCCACAACTCTCAGTAAATGCACATTCCGTAGAGATCAGCTGCAAGGAAAAAAATATGCTATCACCTGTGATGAATTTCAGAAAATAAATCGGGGTAGGAAAGATTTTACAATGGGAAATCACTGACTAAATAGTTTATAAATGAATATTGCAAACAAATAAAAATAAAGAATAATAATAAAAAATAAGTAATTTTGTTCATGTTAATTTGGTTTCAGTTCCTCTTTAAAGAGAAACTCCGACCAAGAATTGAACTTTATCCCAATCAGTAGCTGATACCCACTTTTACATGAAAAATATAATGATTTTCACAAACAGACCATCAGGGGGCGCTGTATGACTGATTTTGTGCTGAAACCCCTCCCACAAGAGGCTCTGGTACCGTACGGTACTCTGGGCAAACTGCCACAATGTAACAATGACACACACAGGAAATGGCTGTTTATAGCTGTCTGTTAAAGCCAGAACAGCTACATAATCTGCCCACAGTAACAATGTCACCATGTAATACATGTCAGAATGTGAATCTGGGAGAGGAAAGATTTTACAATGAGCAAACTCTGACTAAATCATGTATACATAATTATTGTAAAAATTAAGCACCTTTTTATATTAAATTATTTTCACTGGAGTTCCTCTTTAAGGCTACTTTCCCACCAAGACGTTGCGTTTTAGGGGACGTTATGGTCGCATAACTTGCCCCTAACGCAACGTATGGTGGTGTTGAAGTTGGATGTTAGATTGGGCTGCGTTATGCAGCTCTCAAAGCAGCCGCTCCAGGTTAGTGATAGGAAGTCCGGATCTTTTTAAGGATTCGAATCATTTAAATCGGATCATTGAAAAGATCCGGATCTTTGAACCGAATCATTTGAATCATTTTACTAGGGAAGCAGACTGGGTGAAATGACTAGCAGGACAGGACTTTCCCTGCACTGTACATTCTGTATGTTCCTGTTTCTTCCATACAGGCATCCACTGTGAACCGAATCTTTCATTGTGATGATCCGGATGATTCGACTCACAAAAAAGATCCGGATCAAATGAACCGGACAACACTACAGACCCACCATGAGTCACCACAGTGCAGTGAATATTAATTAGCCATGTGGCTGGCCGCGGAGAAGAAGGGGAGACCTCCTCCTCCAACATGGAGGAGGAGGGGAGACCTCCTCCTCTAACATTACTGAGCATGTGCAAACAGTCTAACGCTGCTTAGCCTAGTATAACATACAGCATGCAGCACTCTGTTTAAACGTGCAGTGTTACTATGTAACGCAACGTGTGCACTGTGAACAGCACATTGATTTGGCTGCGTTACTTGCTGCTGTAACGTGGGACTTTAACGTCCCTCTGTGAAACCAGCCTTAGTCGCTCATGTGACAGGGAAATTTAAATGTGTTAAAAATGAAATTCCTTCTATGACAACCCTAGCATATCAGTTGAAATATTCACCATTAAGGACATTAAGAACATTTTCTTAAGATGCAGACCTCTACTGAGCCATGAGGAAAGGAAAGCCTTGCTTGCAAATAAAATCTACTAGTCACCCATTCATTAGCCAGAAGCTGTGTTAAAGGACAACTGTAGTGAGAAGAATCAGAATCAGAATCATCAGAATCATATTTATTTCGCCAAGTACAACGGGGGTTGTACCCGGATTTATTTTCGGCTCTTACAGGGTCGGAGATGGTACAACACGTGCTTGCAATTCAACATATACAATCAGGTACAGTAGTACAAGTAAAACATATACACATATAACCCATACTGTAGTGAAGGACGCGTGGGGAAAACTGGAGTGCTGTGTGAGGGGAGCAGCCTTCCAACTACCGACGGCGCTCGTTTGCTCCACAGCAGCTCCAAATGCCCCGCAGTGTGACCTGGAAAGGAGTGGATAGGGAAAGAGAGAGAGAGAGGAAGGATAGCTAAGAGAGACAATGAGAAGAACCGAGGCAAGAAGAGAAGAGAGAGACAGAGGCAGGGACCTTGTGGGGCTGCAGATAAAAAAAAACACCCCTGGGTCCGACAATCAGTTCAATTGGTGTGCAAGGATCTCCCGAGGCAGCGGCAGTGAGGGGACCCTCGATGGAGAAATGGGCCAAAAATCCATACGATGGTGGTTGCAGGCAGAGGGGACCCCGTGCTCCTGGCAGCTGAAGCCCCCAGAGCCATGACTGGAGAAGAGAGAACCAAGCTCTCCAGGGCCTATGGGGATCCAGGGCTGCCATGTGGAAAAAAAGGATCCTCCGACCTTGGTGGATGAGGCCTGCCATGGCCTATCCCACGTGCAGTGAGAGGCTGGGAGCAGCAGCGGAGGGGGCCAGCTGTGACCCACCTCTGTGCAGTGATCTGGATCCTCCAGCAGCGCCTGCTGGCTGTGAGCGGTGGGGGAACAGCTGTGATTTCCCTCCTTGCGTCCTGGTCTCCATGGCGGCGGCTTCCTGGTCTCTATGGCAGCAGCTTCAGGCCGATTGAGCGATGGCCGGGGGACGGCTGTGGACGCTGGTATCCAACATGTGGAGCCGTCCTGGACAATGCTGGGAGCCGTCCTGGATGAGGGGCCGTGGTGGAATCAGCGCAGGTGATCCGGAGGTGGCGGCGGCCGATCAGCGGGGCTCCGTGCCGCCTCTCCCATGCCTGCACCCAGCTTGCCCGTCCTCACGCCGGCCCGCAGGCTGCGATCTGTGGCCGGTGTGGAGCAGGACCAGCAGTGTCCATGTCCCTCGCCTCCCACCTCAGCAAGAGTGGAGCTCAGAGGTGAGTGTAGGCAGAGATAGTGGCTAAAAGAACAGAAAAAGCCGGAGCCCTGTGGCCGGGGCATCCGAGTCCGGCGCCATCTTGGAATATGGAAGCTGCCATATTTATTTCCTTTTGAACAATACCAGTTGCGTGGCAGTCCTGATCAATGTGGCTGAAGTAGTGTCTAAACACCAGAAACAAGCATGCAGCTAATCTTGTCAGATCTGACAATAATGTCAGAAACACCAGATCTGCTGCATGCTTGTTCAGGATATATTGCTAAAAGTAATAAAGTCAGATGATCAGCAAGACAACCAGGACAATAGTATTGCTTAAATTAAATAAATATGGCAGCATCCATATCCCTCTCATTACAGTTGTCTTTTAATCACTTAGTTACCAGGTAAATTAATGGTATGTATTGTATATTCTTTACTAAAATAAAATACTGAAATGCTAATTGGGTCAAAAGGTATTTGCAAGTAAGGAATACTCTGCTTATATCTGCTTATATCTGGGGGGGGGGGGGGGGGGACTGAGGGACAGCTACAGCGCTCCTGTGCTGCACATTTCTTGGGGGCACGAGGAGGCTTACACGGGAGGTGCCCCTGAAGAGATGCAAAGTATTTTTCATGGGCTAACTCTTGCAGGGAACAGCATTGAGGCCCCATTCACACTTAAAAGCGCAAAATGCCAGCGATTACCGCCGGCGTTTTGCGGGAGTGATTTTTCCGCAATTTCACATTGAAAAATCACTGCACAGTGCAGCGATTTCTCCGCGATCGCGTTTAGCACTTCTATAGCACTGAAAATCACCTGAAAATGGTGCAGGCTACGCGTTCGTGTTTTGCAATTTTGGGCGATTTGCAGGGATTAGCGCAAATCGCCCAAGTAAGAACGGGCCCATAGGGCTTTAATACACTAGCGCTTTCAAAAGCACTAGCGTTTGAGCATTTTGCCAATATCGCCTGCAAAAGCTCTAGTGTGAGTGGGGCCTGAGTTAGTTTTAGACCCTGCTTATTCTGGCAGGCAGATGCTTTCAGCAAATGCTATGCCATTTTAAATTAGTTAGTAGACAATTAGGCAGTCAGTATATAGCCAGGTGAACCTGGTCAGAGCACACATCTCTTTTTTTCTCCAGTTTGCAGCTCTTTTCAACTCTGTATTTTCACACATATGAAAATCGTACTGTTAAAGGAACTGTACCATTGTTACACTCAACAGCAGGACACATCCCTAGATGCTGAGGTTTAATGAGCTCTGCTGCAGCGAACACTGTGCAGAAAATTAGACCAGCTTGTAGCATGCATAGAGAAGATTAAATACAGGTGGAAATGGTTTATGAATATAATATATATTTACAAGCAGTGATTATTGAAACAGAAACTAATAGTGAAACTGATATCAATAAGTCAAAACACTATGACAGGCAAAACTTTACTACAAGCATGCATAAGACAAGACACAGAACATTTATATTGTGCTTTTCTCCTGGTGGACTCAAAGCCCCTGAGCTGCAGCCACTAGGACATGCTCAATAGGCAGTAGCAATAGTAGGGAGTGTTTCCCAAGGTCTCCTTATTGAATAGGTGCTGGCTTACTGAACAGGAAGAGCCGAGATTTGGCCCCTGGTCTCCTGTGTCAGAGTCTATCTAGAGCAACAAATAAGGTGAATGTGTGAGAAAACGCGGAAAAGCCGCCGCGGGTGCTCAGAGCAAGGCGGCTGTTTCCGCGTCCAATGCGGCGGATTACGCATCTGATGCAGCGGTTTGCATGCATAGGTCTACATCTGTCAGCATGGCTGGACGCGGAGAAACCGCCGCATGCTCGGATAGCGGTGTGGCTGGTTCCGCGCCCTGCACAGCGGATACATTGCAACACATGTCTGGTGTGGCTGGGACTGATAGTCCACACAGATTCAGAAGGACGCGCGCGCACGTGGAGAGGCAGAACTTTTATGACAGCCAGAAGGGTGTCAGCTGACCAAGCCGGTCAGCTGACAATTCAACCATTTCTGATTGGTCCAGCACTTAGGGGAGGCGCTGGGGAGCGCTATAGTATATATACTGGGTGCTGGTCATTTCTCTGGTGTCTGCCGTTGCGATCACTACGTGGTAGCACTCAGACCTTTTTGTCAGTATCTAGGTATTGTTATTCTGTTATACTTCAGACTAGTTCCAGTGTGTTGATAATCAAGGAGCTCACACCCAAGACTAGGGAACTGTATTACCATTCTGTTATACTTCAGACTAGTTCCAGGGTGTTGATGATCAAGGAGCTCACACTCAAGACTAGGGAACTGTATTACCATTCTGTTATACTTCAGACTAGTTCCAGGGTGTTGACGATCAAGGAACTCACACCCAAGACTAGGGACCTGTATTACCATCCTGTTATACTTCAGACTAGTTCCAGGGTGTTGATGATCAAGGAACTCACACCCAAGACTAGGGAACTGTATTACCACTCTGTTATACATCAGACTAGTTCCAGGGCGTTGATGATCACGGAGCTCACACCTCAGACTAGGCATTGTTATTATCTGTTATGACTTCCTGCTTTCCTGACCACTCTCTTGATCTCTGATTTGGTACTTCGCTATATCTGATACTCTGTTGCTGAACCCTGCTTGTCTTAGGATTCCGTATCTGTCTCCTGTCTCTGTATCTGATCTGTCTGTCTGTTGCCGACCTGGCCTGTCCGACCTCGAGAACTATCTCCCCTGTTTAGAGATAGTTCACAGATCTGTCAGTGACACTCCACCATTGGTGTCACTCACACTCTGGTCCTTCCCACTCTCAGCCTGACTCCTCCCTTTGGGGAGCCTCAAGCCATTGGAAGGAGCTTGTTCTTGGGCAGTATCTCTTACTGCCTGGCACACTCGACACGGGCGCTCTCCTCAAAGTATTACTGTTGCACCAAACACTCATATTACTCAGGTGTCCAGAGGTTAGAGATATATCTGATTATCGGTGATACTGCAGATCATCAATAATCGGGTATATATCTGTATTATCGGTGATACTGCAGATCACCGGTAATCAGATCCTCTCTGTGTTACACCGATCGTTACAGAATGGAAGAGAGATCCTGGGAAAGTTATGACTGGGCAAAGTTTCCCGCAGTAAGACAGAAGTGTTGCCCAATGGCAGAGGAGACCTGAAGGGGCCTACTGTAAACACACACAGTACAACACAGAACACATTTTATTTATAATGTTTGATGGCTACTGTGGAGTTCAGAGAAATAGTGAAGCAGTGTTGCTTGCAAATTTTTGCCAAGGTCATGTTTGCACTAAAAATGCTGTTTTCAATATCGAGAAAATTTTTGCAAAAACACGTTGTATTTTTGCAAAATGGTGAAAGGAAACAAATTTGCAAAAACTTGTGTAAAGCGTGAAAAATCGTAATTGTACTGTGAAAATTTTCAGAAATATCACAAACTTATTACAAAATGATTTTTGATGACGTTTTCGTTTGAAAGCCGAATTTAACATTATTTCGGCATTTTTGCTCATCGCTGTTATGGAGTAGTTCAGTTTTAGTGATGGGCACCCACCAAACTTTACCACACACTTGCCCATCACAGTAGCAGCCTCCCAGTTCATGGTCAACACCCTCTGCCCCCCTCCCCCCGCCCAACCACTCATCTCACAAGGCAGATGGGCTGATGTCACCTATGTGGGAGTAATGTGAGCTGGATGGGAGGGTCAGAATGATGGTGTTTATATAGAGAGATCAGCCCTCTAGCTTTAACACTTTCTGATGCCCTCTGCACTGGCATGTCCGGGCGGTGACCTCAACCTGTCTCTCATGCAGGTGATTGAGTAGGCAGAGGCAGAGGGGTGTTTCTAGGCTAAATTGCACCCAGGGCGAAGGTGTAAAAATTGCGTCCCCTTTCCCTCCACCCCCGTGGCCTCACGAACCCTTTCTCTTTAGGGACAATCACACAGCCACAGGTCACAAGTAGAGCTGCCTACTTACTAGTGACCAGCCGCTAATCCAGGAGGAAGCAAGGATGGGGAAAAAACACAGGTGAACAGAGCCTGGAATGCCGCCTCCTTCATGGGCACCATGCACTGACAGCCTACAGTACTGCTACAGGACAGCAGGTGCCATCACGGGTGGTGACGTGATGATGACTTGACATCTGACGCAGGCAGCCTAGGAGGAGTCAAGGAAGGTGATCAAGGTGATAATCTTCTTTCATTTGACTGCATCACGCACCGCCAGCTGCCTAGTGGTTATGTCCTTCTGCCTATGCCCACCTTCTTCTACTTGTCGGTCGCCTTGCCCACACTGCCCAACAAATGGCCCTGGGAGGACCAGCATGGGCAGGCAAAATCATTTGCTGCACTGTACAGCATCCATATTCAGTTGGTTCAATTTCACTGATAAAAGTATGCAAAACATATAACACCCACAAACACACCCACACATACATCTATACTATAAATAAATACCATTTACTCATCTCATTTAAATATGTAATTTCCAATGCATCTCTATTGAAATATTCAGTCAGCTAACCTGATAGCCAGGCAGTTTAATATGCTAGAGATTTGCCCAGTGGTTCTGCCTAATAATGAAAAATGTCTGCTGTCTCGGTGTAAACATATGTTTCCAAAATAAATGCTCAGATGGCAGCATATGTTGTGAATTGTACATGCTGATCAGTGTCACCGTGCTTGTGTCAAAGGATAAACAAGTGCTCTCTCTTCTAATTAAGCCATAAACTGTCTTCTGAAACTTTCAGAGCAAATTATCTTAAAAAAGAAACACGGTAGTAAGAGAGAAGGGAGAAAAAAAAAAAAAGATACATTGGGATACTCAGAAAAGCTATTTGTAAATGTTTGTGTCACTTCCACATCTCCCAATGCAAAAGTGTATTGGAGGTCTCGGATGCGGCTGTGCGAAAATCTGAAGCATGTTGCAGATTCTCGGATCGCTCTGCAGAACCAGCACGCAACGTAAAACTCTTCCATTGCTGTGCATTAGTTTCAGTACAGCCGCTGTGCGATGCATCTATGTAGCTACCTCGCACCACGTGTAGTGGAAATGGGATCTGACTGCAGGATATTTAAAGGTAAAATCCAGGCAGAAAAGAAAAGAGGGATGACTTCCTCTATGTAATGTTCAAAACAGGTAACGAGATGGCTCATCCAAAGAAATATCTTTATTGGTTCCATATAAAAGCATAGGACCAATGTTTCAGAGCTGCGTAGGGCCCCTTTAGCAAGGCAAGATTTGCTCACGTCACTCGGACTAGGCGCTGCGTATTCATCAAGTGGCAGGGATACCTGGCGCTGCCACTTGCTGGATACACATCGCCTAGTGCGAGTGTCTTGGGGAGCCTAACTCCCTTTTTCTCCTTCTGGCCTGGGGCACACCAAAACCCGCTAGCAGATTTTGAACCTTTTTTTTATTTTTATGAGGCGTTATGCTAGTGTTTTGCGGATTGCTGCTGAACAGCTTCTGTAACAAAAACGCCTGCAAAACCGCTCTGAACTGCCGTTTTTCAGAGCGGTTTGCGTTTTTCCTATACTTTACATTGGAGGCAGAAACGCCTCCGCAATCCAAAAAATGCCTCACCCCAAGAGTATGCATTTCTGCAAAATGGTGTGAACCACCCCATTGAGATACATTACCCTAGCATATCCGCAGCCGCAAGCGGCTGCAAAAACGCTCAAAAAGCCGCTCGGTGCACCCCAGCCCTAAATAAGAGTTTTACACGGCTGCAGACAGATTTTGCCTGTGAGCAAATGTTGCCTTGATAAAGGTACCCTACGTGGCTCCAAAATGTTGGCCCAATGCTTTTATATGGAACCAATAAAGATATTTATTTTTTTGTATGTGGCAGCTCGTTACCTGTTTAGGTCTAAAAAATAAACTTTACATTTATTGTTCATATATTTAGACAGCACAAATACCTGTGTACATTTATTTAGAAGTACCACAACCAGGGCTGTCCCATTTATGACGCCAGGTGTGGCGTCTTCCTCAGGCGGCGGAAGTCTGAGTTCCAGATGCTGCGTTCCACCGCTCATCACTTCCTGCAATGCCGCCCACTGTACTGGGGCAACTATACTAGCTATCTATACTTGGGCAATTAGACTACCTACATGAGGGGCAATTATACTACCTATACAGGGGCAATTATACTACCTACACTGGGGCAACTATACTGGAGGCAACTATACTGGGGCAACTATACTAGTTACCCATAATGGGGCAACTATACCTGGCTACAGGGGGCACTTATACCTGGCTACCTACCTACCTATAGTGAGGGTGAAATGTTTTGGGTGCTATGTGATCATTCCAAATCGGGGGGGGGGGGGCTCGACACATCCTCACAAGTTTGCCTCAGGCAGCAAAAAGACTAGAACCGGCACAGACCACAACTTACTGTAATTCTGGCATGAGAGATCATTGATATTTAATATATATGTAAAATATACACACTCTATTTTACTATTATTACCTCTGGTGGAGCGCCGCCAGTTAACCTGCTAGCACCTCGCATTACCATAGTATTGCACGCTACTGTGGTAACGCCTGAGGCGTAAACGGCTTAATGGGGGGTGCTTTATCAGCAGTGGTAACGATAAGATTACTTTGTTTTAGCAGTCAAAGTTATAAAACTGTGAAACTAATGCTGACATGTAGCCGTGTTATACGTTTCTTATGTGCAGATATGTTCATGCATGTTTTTATAATATGCATCTACTGACTATTGATAAAGCACAAAAACAATGCACGAAATGGCAGAATGCTGTGAACTTCAAAGCGCACTGTATTGCAATACATGCAGTGGAAACAGTATCATAGGTTTTTTTAGAAGAAAGGACATGTCACTGCGCATCATAAAACACAATCATTCAGAAAATTGCATAGTGCGAAAGGTTAGCGTTACGTCAGAACTCCTGATGCACATTCTCATTCTGGGTCAGTTAAGAGATTTTTTCAGGCAAAGAATGATACTGCAAAGAGACCAAGAAAGAAACATTTAAAAAAAAAAAAACAGAAGTCCACAGCGGTATTCTCCATATTCGTCTCAGCTCTGGTTTCCTGTAAGTTGCAATCCCAGGTCAATTGCAGTCTGCACAGTAAATGCTAGCCTCTGGTAAAACTAAGATTAGTTACAGAAAATGTTATTTCTTGTTCTAGAACAGCAGGGTCTATAATGTGGTACACAAGCAGCATACTTTCTTTAAAAAAATAAAAAATAAAATAAATAGTAAAAAAACAAAAAACAAAAAAAAAACCTGGTCCACAGGTAAAAGAAAAAATACAGAAAAATGTATTTTTTCCCTTTTTTTTTTTCCAACGCATTTCTACTGCTCTACTATCTTACATGTCAGGGCAGGCAATTCAGCAATAAAGATTTTCTTTCAACAGCTCTGGAGTCCCCAGTGCAACACCTTCCACTCGTTAAAAGCAACCGCACTGTCCCTTGATTTATTACCACATTTACTCCATTTCCCTTAGAAGGCACAGCCATTGTGAACAATGCATTTAGGTCTTGCTGATTGTAACACTGACAACGTTAGTCCCAACAAATATGCCTCAGTGGGTTTACTCTCTCACCTGATTTACATACAGACAGTTTCCTAAAAGATGTTCTAGGATTTGTGAAATGCATTTGATCTGCAGATTTTTTTTTTATTTTTTTTTATAATCTCTTTTTTTTCCCAGTGCTAAATCAAACCATAATAGTGTAATTCCTTGAAGAGTCTGTTAAAAGCTGTTACCTTCCTGGTGTGATTTCTGTAACCCACACACATACATTTAGAAGTACGGAAGCCACTTATGATATCTGACAGAACCAATCAAAGCTCCTCTGATGTATTTTACGCAGAAAACTTTAAAGATACATTTTCCTTTAAAGCATTTTTTAATTGGTAGAAAAGCTTGTGCTGCAAATTTCTTTCAGTATGGCAAATAATGTTAATGTCACTCATTACATAAAAAGGCCAGGTGCTTGAATACAGGAAAGAGGAAAGAGAAATAACCAAATCTATGGTTAGCAGCTTTAAAGTGAACCCGAGGTGAAAGTGATCTGGCGGCTGCCATATTACTTTCCTTTTAAGAAATACCAGTTGCCTGGCTGTCCTGCTGATCCTCTGCAGCCATAGTCCCTAAACAACATAGTCCCTAAACAACATAGTCCCTAAACAAGCATATACAGATCAGGTATTTCTGACAATATTGTTCAGGCACTACTGCAGCCAAATAGATCAGCAGGGCTTCCAGGCAACTGGTATTGTTTAAAAGGAAATACATTTTTCCGCCTCCATATTTCTCTCACCACGGGGGTTCACTTTATGATGATCACTCCTCTTTCATCCTAGCAGGGGCGGACTGGCCCGGGGGGACGGGTGGCAATCTCCCCCCCGGGCCGCCGCCACCTCAATCGATCAGGGCCGGTGCGGTGGTAAAATAGTTTAGAGCAGCTCCGCAGCCACTCGATTCAGCCCCGCCCCCAGCAGCCCACTGCTGTTCTGATAGGCTTACTCAGTAGGGCCAGGGAGCAGGGCATTGGCTGAAAGCTGCTGCTTCTCCCGGCATCCTCTCTCATTTTGCACCAACAGACTGCGTGGTGCACTGTGTGTATGTGTGTAGGCTCCGCCCCCGGCCTGTGGAGACCACGCTGGGACACACTTGCCAGGCTGCTCTGTGTGGTGTGCATTCATGGGGAGAAGCAGCCAGGGCCCCAGAGAAGAGAGACACTGCACTCGAAGAGAATCAGATGCATGGCTGGGAATATCTACTGCTGCTGTGACTCTGCATGTCTGTAAGTTTCCTACACCCCTCTCCCCCACTCCACAGCATTAGGTAGCCCGTTTTTCCCCTCCCCCTCTAGAGAGGTACCATATCTCCCAGCAGGTTCCCCCCATAGAGGCACTACTGTTCCCAGCATGTCCCTCCCCTCCATAAAGGCACCACAAGTTCCAGCATGTCCCTTTCCCTCAATAGAGGCACCAAATCTCCCAGGAAGTCTCCCCCTCCCTTATAGAGGCACTAAAGCTACCAGCATGCCCCCCCCCCCATGGAGGCACCATAGCCCCATCAAGTCTTCCCCCTATAGAGGCACTACTGTTCCCAGCAGGTCTCTTTCCCTCAAAAGAGTTACCACAGCCCCCAGCAAGCTCCTCCCTATAAGCACCACGGCTCCCGTCATGCTCCTTGCCTTCCCTAGAGGCACCACAGGTCCCAGCATACCCCTACTCCATATATTGTTGGATTGTTCCCCAGGGCCCCACAGCTGGTTGCTGGGCCCCCCTTGGTCTCCCCAAATTGAATAGTGGACCCCCGGAGCCTCTGCAGAGTATTCACAGCGGAGCTCGCTCAGCTCTGTGCTAACGTCTCCATCCTCACAGGCACCTTATCTCAGTGACCCAGCAGCACATAGGTGTGTACATGTCACCAGGTCATGGAGATGAGGTGCCTGTGAGGATGAAGCACACAGATGGAGGGAGCCCGCTGGCTGGACAGGTGAGTGTGTGCCACTGTAAATACTCTACAGGAGCACCAGGGGAACATTATTCACATTGAAAAAAGCCTGGGGAGCCCTGGGGGCTATCTAATTCTATATGTAGGAGAGGCATGCTGGGAGCTGTAGTGCCTCTATGGAGTGGGAGAGGTATGCTGGGAGCTGTATCTGTACTCCGCATGCGCAAGTAACATCCACACATGCCCAGTCAAATGGAGTGCTTTTACATGATTGAAAAAAGCCATGCAAAAGTGCCTTAGTTCTCCTGGGCATGTGTGGGCCTCGTTTGCACATGCCCAGTATGGACATGCTTTCCCACGGTCAAGCTTCTGCACTGAAGAAACCTATGTGACCATTTCCCTGTACTGTCACTGCCGTTAGATGGGGTATTGTGAAATACTGAAGGGAGGGGACAGGCAGTGTAGCTTTAAAGCCCAATCTACACGATACGATTCTTTATACGATTCGATTAAATCCGACATGTCCGATCGGGTTTCGATTCAATCCGATTTGCCATTGTTTTCAAAATCGAATTGAATCGAATCCCGATCGGTCATGTCGGATTTAATCAGATCCACAGGTCGAATTGATAATGTCCGGCATGTATGATCTGCTCCCTATCGAGAACGGGATCGATTTTTTTTTTTGTAGTACTAATCTGAAAATCGATCCCATTCTTGATCAGGAAGAGATCAGACATGCCGGAAATTATTGATTTGACCCATTAATCTGACGGAAAATAGCATTGTGTGTACTAGGCAGTATGAAGCTGGGGACACCTGGTTCATTTAGGGACACTGGGCACCAATGACTTAGGGGGTGCGGCTGGTGGTGGCTGCATTAGGCCCATGACTGAGGGGACTCTGGCTGCACCCAACACTGCACTGAGCAGAGGAGGGGACACTCACTGCTATACCACTGTGCTCCCCTGTATGCAGAGTAGCAGCACAGCAGTCTCAGCTCATCCAGCTAGATGTCTGTCCTCTGTAACGGCCACCTGCTCACTACGACTTGGTTATTCTGAACATCGCCTGATTACACACAATGTACAGGAGATAGAGATAGACAGAGAGCAGACAGCCACTAGCTGTGGAGGACGGACACATTGCTGGAGGAGGTAAGACTGTCAAGCACCACCGCTGCACCACTACTCTGTTTATACAGGAGAAGAGTGTGAGGGTGACCACTAGGGGAGCTAAATGAGGATAGGGGACCACTAAACAACCAAACCAAGGATTACTGTAAAGGGGAGAGGGGACCATAAGACCACCAGGGAATACCTTGAGGGAGATTTTTAGTATTTATAAAATGTCTTTTGCAGCGTTCTACAGAATACATAGTCATGTTACTGACTGTCCGCAGAGGAGCTCACATTATAATCCTGCCATAGTCATAGTCTAATGTCCTCCCATATTATTATTATGTATTTATATAGCACTGACATCTTCTGCAGCACATTACAGAGTACATAGTCATGTCACTGACTGTCCTCAGAGGAGCTCACAATCTAATCCTACCATAGTCATAGTGTAATGTCCTACCATATTATTATTATGTATTTATATAGCACTGACATCTCCTGCAGCACATTACAGAGTACATAGTCATGTTACTGACTGTCCGCAGAGGAGCTCACACTCTAATCCTGCCATAGTCATAGTCTAATGTCCTCCCATATTATTATTATGTATTTATATAGCACTGACATCTTCTGCAGCACATTACAGAGTGCATAGTCATGTCACTGACTGTCCGCAGAGGAGCTCACAATCTAATCCTACCATAGTCATAGTCTAATGTCCTACCATATTATTATTATGTATTTATATAACAGTGACATCTCCTGCAGCACATTACAGAGTACATAATCATGTCACTAACTGTCCCCAGAGGAGCTCATAGTATAATCCCTGCCATAGTCATAGCCTAATGTCCTACCATATTATTATGTATTTATATAGCACTGACATCTTCTGCAGCACATTACAGAGTACATAGTCATGTCACTGACTGTCCTCAGAGGAGCTCACAATCTAATCCTACCATAGTCATAGTCTAATGTCCTACCATATTATTATTATGTATTTATATAGCAGTGACATCTCCTGCAGCACATTACAGAGTACATAATCATGTCACTGACTGTCCTCAGAGGAGCTCACAAGCTAATCCCTACCATAGTCATATGTCTATTGTAGTCTAGAGCCAATTTAGGGGTAAGCCTTTTAACTTATCTGTATTTTTTTAATGTGGGAGGAAACTAAAGTGCCCAGAGGAAATCCACATAGACAAAGGGAAAACATACAAACCTAATGCAGATAGATAGTACCCTCAAAGGCCCAAAGTGCAACAAGAAAATGTCCCCCACACAATTACACCCCCGGCCTGAAATGCTGACAGGAGGCAAGATGGATGCATGCTTTCTTAACATAAATGCAAAATGTATTGTTGCTTTAAACTACCATTGAAACATATCTTTATTGCGTGCAAATGTATTTGGGCTGGGGATTCCGTGACCGGGCCTCTAGGTTGTGTTTTCCCCCCAGGCCAAATGGTCCCAGTCCTCCCCTGCATCCTAGTTCTAGATCCATCTGTAACTATAGAGGTAGATAATGCTCTGTTTGATTAAATCAAAGCAGAACAGTCTCCACTCTACAGCTGACGATTGTTGACAAACGATCATTTCGTTGATCAGACTAAAGAATTGTTTGGAAATTCATATCGGATTGCTTATTATTTTTCCCTCTTTTAGAAGCCCCAAACGATCGTTTCTGATATCGTTCAAATTGGTTGGTTGATGAATTGATTGTTCTGGAAATTGGATAGTCAATGGGCATGTTTACAGCCAGCACTATGATCAACTAAACAGTTACAGCTAACTAACAGTAATAGACATCTGAGCAAATGTGACTCCTTCGCAACCAATCAGAAAACAGACCGTGAGGCCTTTTTTATTTTCCTTAACAAATTCAATAGGCGCATAATCCAAATCACCTTTGTACTAACAAAATATAAGTTGATAAAATAATATTGTTAAAACATATTTTGATATAAAAGCAATATGTTCATGAAACTTGGAATGTAGATAGATTGATTGCTGGGCTGATCACTGGACAACTGTGTGAGCTCTAGCTTTCCTAAGTTTATTTACATTTTCTGATCAGTACTTGTTTAATTTTTTTCTCCTTGTTTCCCTTGGTGAAGCTAGCCATAGGCCATGTGTATTGGCCAGTGTGTTTGCATAGGTGTTCCTGACCAAGCACTTGAATATCATCTCTCAGAAACTTGGAGTGTCTGCACACAATCATGTGCACAAGTGTATGTATCAATTCACCCAAGCCTAATACCTTATTTTCATCCAAACTGGCTGCTTAGGGCCTATTTCCACTACACGCAGATTGGATGCAGAATGGATGCAGAAAAACTGACTCCAATGAATGCCTATGGGAAAATCTGCAATATTTCTAAAGTTAGCGCTACAACACAATTGATCACACCTTGCTATAAACAAAGATGTGCCACTACTGTTCACAAGATTATCATTTACACTGTTCCTAGTCAGACTTCACCACTCTGCCAGAACATAAGTCAAAAGTTCATCTACTAGAATGACAGCAGTCTCTGAATCTGTTTGCGCTTCTAATGGGTGTCAGTTCAACAGTATAACAAGAGACTATGGGAAAATCTGCATCAGAAAAATTGCGTTTTTGTGGAAACAGGTCCATAGGCTTTCATTGGAGTCAGTTTTTCTGCATCCATTCTGCGTCCAATCTGCATGTAGTGGAAATAGGCCCTTAAAGTTGTTGTCCAGTGTTGGGGTCTTGTTCCCGCTAAACATGTTCAAGAATGCATGTATTTGGCCAATTACAATGACATCTTCTTTCAGATAACCACGGTACTCCCACTAGTCATGTGACTAATGCCCTGCATGTTGCATTTTGATACATGTGTGCTCATGTTAAAGTGGATGCAAATGCACCCACTCCTCCACCCAAAAAAAAAATTACTCTGTGGCTCGGCCCTGGCCTGTACTTTCATGAGATTCCAGACTCAGACCCAACCTTTTCTTTAACTCAGGGATGTCGAAAATCCAGTCCTTGAGGGCTGAGGTCCTCACACATTTTTGGCACAGCTCAAATTAATTAATGGGACTGAAACAGGAAAGGCGTGGTTCATCAAGTATTTGACTAAGCAACCTGGGGATGCAAAATGGCCGTCACTAGACCCACCTGTCCCACGCCTCCCACCTCCTTCCCCGACTACCTGCTATGCAACTATAAGGTACACTTATGTTGTAACTTCTCTTTGATCACCAAGATGTTTTTGCACAAGCAATAAGCCAACCTGGTTTTATGAACGGAGTGTGCACATGCTTTTGTCCAATTGATTAGGTGGTTCATCAAGTATAACACATTTCTCCCGTTCTCTGTCCTTACTAAACACTGGCATGGATATGACCCTTGAGGACTGGAGTTCAACACCTGTGCTAACTTGAGTCTTCTTTAAAGGTATGTGACAGGAACACTCACTTAAAAAAATAAGACTTAGGGCGGTATCTTATTTCACAAGAATCCACATGAAAAGATGACTCCTCTTACTCAAGCCATGAGTGATCTTCCAAGAAAATAGTTTTAGTTGAAAGGTCAGATGAATAATTTGCCTGAAAAGCAATGTTCTTCAGCCCAGAGTCTTGTCTTGCTTTTGTTGATATTACCAGTTCACTAGCCATTCCTACACTTCCAGTTCCGAAACCCAAGGATTCCATTACTATGCATGTTTCTAGTTCTCAGAGTCAGCTCCAAGCTCAAAAGAACTTACAGATATATTTCTCTTAACAACCTCACACATTCTCTGAGGAAAAAAAATCATTATATTGCCCTTTGGCTTTCCTTTCCTCTGGATTGAGGTGCAGTGAGGCTTAAAAGGTTGAATTATGGTGCCTTGGCACAAAGACTCCTGGGAAAAGACAGCCCAGTTCTGACCATTGGTTTTACTTCTTTAATATTATTTTCCAGCTGAAATAACAAAAAAAAAATTCTCAGTGTTCTACTACACCAAAGTACCTTTGTATCTTACAGCTGGTCAGCAGGTCTAAGGAGGACAATGGAAAACAAATTATTGGTCATGCTGTCATAGAATGCAATTTAACAATTATGTATTGACCAATTTAGATAAATCATCAACAGCTGTACTAGAGTCATATAGGCTCCATGGGAATGGAAACAGACATATGCTAACAAAATGAAGCTATGTGCTTTTATTGGTCTTGTGGAGGTTCCAGCACCCAGCCTGCATGTAAATGCAAAGCACCCGGAAGAGATCATTATAAGTCATTTGTTTACTGACATCACTGCTCCAAAAGTATTCTAAATCCTGCCACTTGAGCATGCAAATGGACATGGAGCTACTACTAATCAACTGTAGGCCGCCATACTCACCACGGGAGTTTTCCTCTTACGTCCTTGCTGGAGTTTACATCCCCCCCGATGCCGACGTCAAATCTGCGCTACTGGTCCTTAGCGACACGATCTCGCAGTGGGAGACATCCCTTCCGGACTCACTGTTCATCGTAGCGGGCGACTTTAACAAGGCCAACCTGCACCAGGAGATGCCACGCTATCATCAGCATGTAGCCTGCCCCACCAGGGCCCGGAGTACCCTTGACCACTGCTACACGGCATTGAAGGAGGCATACAAAGCAGTCCCACGGGCATCCCTGGGCTCCTCTGACCACTGTTTCATACATCTTATCCCTACCTACAGGAGGCGCCTAGAATCAGCTAAACCGATTGTTAAGTCTACCAAGGTGTGGCCGGACGAGGCCAAACTGAAACTTCAAGCCTGTTTTGAAACGCCGAACCTGGACGAATGGGCGGACAACATCGCCTCATACATCAGTTTCTGCGAGGACTCGTGTGTACCAACAAAATCCTTCAAGGTGTATCTGAACAACAAGCCGTGGTTCACCAACAAGCTAAGCCAACTGCGGAGATGCAAGGAGGCTGCACACAAGTCCGGGAACCAGGAGGACTACAGAAGGGCAAGAAATTACCTTAATCGAGAGCTGAGAGCTGCCAAAAAAGAGTACGCTGAGAGAATAAGAATCAACCTATGCTCAAACAACTCACAAGCTGTATGGAAGGGACTGAAGGCCGCCACTAACTACAAGCCCCAACACCCAGCCTGGCACTAGCAGAAGAACTCAGCAGATTCTACTGCAGGTTTGAGAACCAGGTAACACCTGAGGGAAACCTGGCACCGGCCTCCCCTCCTCTGTGCCCTGCAAACAACATCCAGAGCCTGTCCTCTCCCTCGGTGGTGGGTGAGGCAGAGGTCATGCGCCTCTTATCAACACTAAATACCAGAAAAACCTCCGGCCCCGATGGAGTATCTCCAGCCTGCCTAAAAACCTGCTGTCGGCAACTTGCTCCCATCCTCTCTGCCATATTTATCAAGTCCCTAGAGGTAAGCAAGGTCCCCGTATGCTTCAAGAGGTCCACCATCATACCTGTTCCCAAGAAACAAGGGGTCTCTGAACTTAGTAACTTTAGGCCCGTGGCCCTGACGTCTGTCATCATGAAAACCATGGAGCGGGCGGTCCTAGCCCACCTTAAGCACTCTACTTCGCCTCATCTAGACCCCTACCAGTTTGCCTACAGGGCGAACAGGTCCACCGATGATGCAATCAACATCTGTCTGGAACTCATCAACTACCACCTTGACAGGCCAGACACGTACGCTAGGATACTACTCTTGGACTTCAGCTCGGCCTTCAATACCATCTGCCCACTCATCCTCCAACGGGACCTGGCTGCACTTGAAGTCCACTCAAGCCTACAACTCTGGATCAAGGACTTTCTCACCAACAGGTCCCAAGTCGTCAGATTGGGCGATATCCACTCCCAAGCTGCAACCACGAACACAGGTGCTCCTCAAGGCTGCGTCCTGACACCACTGCTGTTCTCCCTCTACACGAACAGTTGCAGATCTGAGGCAGACTCTGTCAAGGTCATCAAGTTCGCTGACGACACCACCATCATTGGCCTTGTCACCAAGGATATTGTTCAGGAGTACCGTCAGCAGGTGGAGAGAATCTGCAACTGGAGCAAGGAGAACAGGCTGGTGCTTTACACTGCAAAAACAGTTGAACTAATCATTGACTTCAGGAAGTCTGCCCACACCCCACCTCCAATTTATATTGACGGAACTGAGGTAGCCAGGGTGCCCTGTGCCCGGCTCCTGGGTACTACCATCTCCAGTGACCTAATATGGAAGCCTAACATCACTACCACCCAACGGAAAGCCCAGCAGAGACTTTACTTCCTCCGTCAGCTGAGGAAGTTCGGCGTGACTCAAGTAATTCTAACTAGCTTCTACTCCGCCACCATCGAGTCGATCCTCTGCTCTTCCATCTTGGTCTGGTATGCCGGCGCCACCACCAGCGACAAGGACATACTACAGAGGGTCATCTGGTCAGTGGAGAGGCTCATTGGGTGCCCCCTCCCTTCACTTGCCCTACTACACAACAAAAGGCTGAAATCCAGGGCACTGAAGATTGCCAACAATCCCTCACACCCAGGCCACCGCTACTTCAGCCTGCTGCTATGGGTTATCTCCACAAAAACCGCAAGACATAGGAATTCTTTTTTCCCCCTTAGGGGTCAACCTCCTAAATTCTCTCCACATACTACCGTCAATTTAAGCCCTGACGGACTGCGGTGCCGGCTGCGCTATGGCTGACCAGTTGACCGAACCAACCAGTCCAATAGACTAACTGCCAGGCTCCTCAGGTCACACTGGGGACTGTGATGCATATATTGGAATGTTGTAATGTAATTTAATGTGTACATGATGCCTTTGCTGTCGTTGCTATCTATTTATGTCTCTTTCCATCTATGTCTCTCCCTGAACTATATGTACTGTGCCAGAAATAATTCCGGGCATGACCCAGTCATGCTTGGCAAACTAAACAATTCTGATTCTGATTCTGAAATTAAGTAGTTAACAACACCTATGCCATTTGGAGAAACTCTGTGGTGTAAAAAGAAGTGTTGGGTGAGAAAGGAATTTATGTTCTAAAAGGAGTTGGGCACTGATGGCAGTATAGTGGTAAGAAATACAGTGCAGGTGTTATGCCTGGTAGACACCATGCAATTTCCCATCAGGTAGATCGGTCGATAGATAATTTCTGATCGATTTTCTGATCATGTCTATGAAAATCGATCAGAAAAATGATCAGAAATCAGATCGGACCTGTTGAAAATTGTCTATTCGACCTATCTATCTGATGGGAAATTGAATGGTGTGTACCAGGCATTAGAGTCTAAGGTTCAAATCTCAGCCAGGGTATTATGTCAATGAGGTTTGCATGCTCTCCCTGTGTTTGTTTAGGCTTCCTCCGGGAACTCTGGTTCTTCACACATCCCAATATCTCACTGTTTTTTGCATCCCCTCCAAATTGTCCCTGGACTATGGTAGGGACATTAGATTGTAAGCTCCACTGAATGATGATGGTTGAGGACATGAATTATTCAACGTACTTATTAAAGCGTACCTAATGTGTTAATTCCAAAGTGAGAAACTGCCGTAATGACACATACTTTGAGCATTTTTAATGCACTGCAGCAAGAGGTGATTTCTATATTAAGCAGGAAGGAAGCACTGTGGCAGCTCAGTATGCACAACAGTAAATCTGTCACCAGAATCAGACTGGCCCAGTGGGAGCTCGGGTTTCTACCTGGTAGGCGTCTTGCCCTCAGGGGCCGTGGGGGCTCCAGTGCTGAGAAGGAGAGGGGGAAAAGCACAGGAAGGGGGGAAAGTGGCACAGAGCAGCAGGGAGGGAGGGAAGCCTCCTCCCCTCCCTAACCTAGGGCCCCCTCTTCCGCGCTTCCCCCTCCAGAATTCCATCCAGCAGCAGCAGGGAATGGACATCGATAGCTCTGCATGCTGCTGGTCTGGTCTTCTGCACTGACACTATCCAATCACGCTCTCACTGTACTTCCTGTGAGAGCATGATTGGACAGTGCAGTGCGGGTGACCAGACCAGCAGCGGCACACAGAGCAAAGGTAAGTGATTCCCGCGCTCGCTGCCGCTGCTGGGTGCAATTTTGGATGGGCGAAGCATGGAAGGGGGGCTCCATGTGAGGGAGGGGGGAGGCTTCCCCCCCTTCCCACCGCTCTGTGCCCACTGCCCCCCCTTCCAGGCTGGGGGCACTAAGACCTGCCTACCTAACTGGGGACACTTATTGACCTGCCTACCTAAACTGAGGGGCTCCAGGTGTGGGAGGTGGGAGGCTTCCCCCCTTCCCCGCCGCTCTGTGCCCACTGCCCCCCCTTTCCAGGCTGGGGGCACTGAAACCTGCCTACCTAACTGGGGACACTTATTGACCTGCCTACCTAAACTGGGGGCATCTATAGACCTGCCTAACTAAACTGGGGACATCTATAGACCTGCTTACCTAAACTGGGGACATCTATAGACCTGCCTACCTAAACTGGGTACATCTATAGACCTGCCTACCTAAACTGGGGACATCTATAGACCTGTCTACCTAAACTGGGGATATCTATAGACCTGCCTACCTAAACTGGGGACATCTATAGACCTGCCTACCTAAACTGGGGACACCTATAGACCTGGCTACCTAAACTGGGGTCACCTATATACTGTACCTGCCTACCTAACTGGGGACACCTATAGACCTGCCTACCTAAACTGGGGACACCTATAGACTTGGCTACATATACCGGGGACAGCTATACACCTGGCTACCTAAACTGGGGACCACTATAGACCTGGCTACATATACTGGGGACACCTATAGACCTGCCCGCCTGGCCCTCTCTTTTTGGGGGAATCTGCTGACAATCTTATTGCATTTTGTGGGGAAATATACTACTAATCTGATTGCATTTTGTGGGGAAATATGCTGCCAACCTGATTGCATTTTGTGGGGAAATCTGCTGCCAATCTGATTGCATTTTGTGGGGAAATCTGCTGCCAATCTGATTGCATTGTGTGGGGAAATCTGCTGACAATCTGATTGTATTTTGTGGGGAAATCTGCATTTTGTGGGGAAATCTGCTGACAATCTGATTGCATTTTGTGGGGAAATCTGCTGACAATCCGATTGCATTTTGTGGGGAAATCTGCTGACAATCTGATTGAAGTTTGTGGGGAAATCTGCTACTAGATTTTTATTTATTTATTTTATTTTGTGACATTTGACTACTTGATGAATTCTCATGAGGCATGTAACTATTTGATTATTTTATCTAAAATGTATCCGGTCGGACCCACCGCTATTTATTTTGTGTATTTTTTTGTTATTTTGTGTATTTTTACATCTGCCCATGACCCATTATGACCACGCCCATGTTCCATTGCGTGGTGGCACCCATTTATTTTTTGTTGCGGCACGCTGCGTGCACTGCATGTGGACATTTCCCTGCTGGGGACTGTCCTCAGAAGTGCTCACAATCTATTCCCTACCATAACCTATATACAGTGGCTTGCAAATCTATTCCCTACCATAATATATATATATACAGTGGCTTGCAAAAGTATTCGGCCCCTGTGAAGTGTTTCACGTTTTGTCACATTACTGCCACAAACATGAATCAATTTTATTGGAATTCCACATGAAAGACCAATACAAAGTGGTGTACACGTGAGAAGTGGAATGAAAATCATGCATGATTCCAAACATTTTTTACAAATAATCAATTGCAAAGTGGGGTGTGCATAATTATTCAGCCCCCTGAGACAATATTTTGTAGAACCACTTTTTGCTGCAATTACAGCTGCCAGTCTTTTAGGGCATGTCACTACCAGCTGCTTTGCACATCTAGAGACTGAAATCCTTGCCCATTCTTCTTTACAAAACAACTCCAGCTAAGTCAGATTAGATGGACAGCGTTTGTGAACAGCAGTTTTCAGATCTTGCCACAGATTCTTGATTGGATTTAGATCTGGACTTTGGCAGGGCCATTCTAACACATGGATATGTTTTGTTTTAAACCATTCCATTGTTGCCCTGGCTTTATGTTTAGGGCCGTTGTCCTGCTGGAAGGTGAACCTCCACCCCAGTCTCAAGTCTTTTACAGACTCCAAGAGGTTTTCTTCCAAGATTGCCCTGTATTTGGCTCCATCCATCTTCCCATCAACTCTGACCAGCTTCCCTGTCCCTGGTGAAGAGAAGCACCCCCAGAGCATGATGCTGCCACCACCATATTTGACAGTGGGGATGGTGTGTTCAGAGTGATGTGCAGTGTTAGTTTTCCACCACACATAGCGTTTTGCATTTTGGCCAAAAAGTTCCATTTTGGTCTCATCTTACCAGAGCGCCTTCTTCCACATGTTTGCTGTGTCCGACACATGGCTTGTGGCAAACTGCAAACTGGACTTCTTATGCTTTTCTGTTAACAATGGCTTTCTTCTTGCCACTCTTCCATAATGGCCAACTTTGTGCAGTGCATGACTAATAGTTGCCCTATGGACAAATTCCCCCACCTGAGCTGTAGATCTCTGCAACATGTCCAGAGTCACCATGGGTCTCTTGATTGCATTTCTGATCAGCGCTCTCCTTGTTTGGCCTGTGAGTTTAGGTGGACGGCGTTGTCTTGGTAGGTTTACAGTTGTGCCATACTCTTTCCATTTCTGAATGATCGTTTGAACAGTGCTCCGTAGGATGTTCAAGGCTTTGGAAATCTTTTTGTAGCCTAAGCCTGCTTTAAATTACTCAATAACTTTATCCCTGAACAGTCTGGTGAGTTCTTTGGACTTTATGGTGTTGTTGCTCCCAAAATTCTCCTAGACAACCTCTGAGGCCGTCACAGAGCAGCTGTATTTGTACTGACATTAGATTACACACAGGTGCACTCTATTTAGTCATTAGCACTCATCAGGAAATGTCTATGGGCAACTGACTGCACTCAGACCAAAGGGGGCTGAATAATTACGCACACCCCCCTTTGCAGTTATTTATTTGTAAAAAAAAATGTTTGGAATCCTGTATGATTCTCATTCCACTTCTCACGTGTACACCACTTTGTATTGGTCTTTCATGTAAAATTCCAATAAAATTGATTCATGTTTGTGGCAGTAATGTGACAAAATGTGGAGAAAAACAAGGGGGCCGAAAACTTTTGCAAGCCACTGTATATATATACAATATATCGCAACATTTCTAGAATACTTGCGTATGTGAGCCCAAAATGGGGGGGGGGAGGGGGGCCCAGGCTAAAGCTTTCCTGGTGGGCCCTTAGTGTCCCAGTCTGACCCTGCCTGTCATTGCATATATTGTACTTGGTAGTTTCTTTATTCCTCCTCTCCTTTGATTGGCTGGCTCAGTAGCACATGACACACCTGGACTGCTCTAAGAGCTACCTCCCACCATATTATGGCCCAATCTCCAAGAAGCCTTTGCAGGGGCAGAAAACTGCCATTTTCAGGAGGTGGCATGGCTAAACAACAAAACCGGTATTTTCTTCCACAAAAGGTACATTTTTTTAAATATTTATTTATGCTACTGTAATATAACATTTGTGTATACCGAGCTGAAAACATGTAATTTATTTTTACACTTTAGGTCCACTTTAAAGTGCTGTTGAAATCTCAGTGCATGACAATAGCTTGCAGATTACTACTCTGCTTATTTTGTACATCTCCTCTGATCCTGACCATCCCAGTTAGAACATGGGGTTAAAATTTCAGTTTACAAATGTACTACTTACTAGTAGTGCTCTAAGCTGACCAGAAATGGTTGGATTGTCCAATAACCAGTCTGTATGAGGCTTTCGCTTATGTGGTTGTTTCTGCACACTGTTGGTGAGACTTGAAAGCAAATTACCAAATCATTCATGAAGGTTAGTTCAAATTACAAGTATTATATTTGGATCTGAAGGTTTAAAAGCAAAGAATTACACACTTTAATTCAGCCCTCAAGCTAATGAGGAACAGTGTGTCATATAGCCCGGGTTAAGCAATAATTACACCTCCAGGGTATAGACACTATTAAACTATGGGCCTGTTACTCAAGTCACAAAACTCTTAACACCACAAGCACAAAAAACGTTAGCTCAGGCCTCACATTCGAAAAATTCTAAAACTTTATTGTGAACAGATATCAAAGGTGATAGCAAAACCATAGATAATTAAAATGCACTACAAACACAGATAAACCTCAGAGATGGCATGACCCGCCCCCATACATGCCACATCACCAACTGCCATTCACACCACTGGGATATAAACAGGACCTAATGATTGCTGTATACAATTTTTATACATATACTCTAGCATGCTGCAGGCTAATTGGATTTAGTGCATCATAATTTTCTATGGTTTTGCTACTCACCTTTGATATCTGTTCACAATAAAGTTATTTAATTTTTCGAATGTGAGGCCTGAGCTAACTTTTTTGTGCTTTTAGTGTTAAAGAGACTCTGTAACAACATTTTCAGCCTTATTTCTTCTATCCTATAAGTTCCTGTACCTGTTCTAATGTGGTTTGGATTACTGCAGCCTTTTTTTAGTTGCACTGTCTCTGTAATATATCTAGGGCCTGATTCACAAAGCGGTGCAAACACTTTGCACGCCTGTGAAAAGCCCTTTATCACGCCTAAACTTAGTTTAGGCGTGATCTGAAGTAACTCATGCGAAGCTCCAGCGCGCAAAGTTTTGTGCACGCAATCACGCAGTTAAAGAGTAGAGAAACCGAGAGCCCAATATAGTGTAGTATGTTAAGCATAAATGAAGTAAAGGTTATCGTGAGAAAATTATACTCACAAACATGGGTTACCACACAGGCAACCACTGTATAGGCAGGTGAGGAGATTAGACCTGTCCTCACTCAGGGATAAGAAGTCGCTCTCTGTAGATGCGAAAGGGGGTAGATCACCCCTCCACCAGGGGTGGACACGGTATAGCAGTAGGAGAACAGAGGCGCCAGCAGGATAAAAGTGGATAAAAACTTTAAAATTTGCTGGGAGGCTGAGGCGCTACACCTGCTATTGCTGAAATTCTGTCTTGTCCCCATTTTTATTGCCTGATGAAGCGGGCTGGGCCTGCGAAACGCGTTGCACTGTTTTGGGGTACTAATTAATAAATGTGGCTACTATTCAGACAGTCTTTCGTGTCTGCTTTATGGAGGTAAGTCCACCACTTCCTCCCAGCAAATTTTAAAGTTTTTATCCACTTTTATCCTGCTGGCGCCTCTGTTCTCCTACTGCAATCACGCAGGCGCGCTTGCGGCGCCCATTAAGCCCTATGGGACTTTGCGCGCGCGCCTGTTACAGCACAAAGTGGTGATAACTTTGCTAGTGCAAAGGTTATCACGCCTAAAGTCTTTTAGGTGTGATAACTGCGTTATCACCGCTTTGTGAATCAGGCCCATAATCTTCTGTTCTTTGTTAGTGTTGATCGAACAGTGCTTGGCACTGTTCGTTATTCCCCGAACATTGGGGTGTTCGGGTTCAGTTCGAGCACGGCTGAGCACCTCATGATGTTCGGCCGCGCTGTTCGGTCTCCTCCCCTCGCTTATTGGCGCCTTTGCACCAGGCAGCTAATAAGCGGCGATGATGCTTTTTCAACAGCTATGGTCACACAGCCTAGCTGGCTGTGACGATAGCTGTGATTGGCCGAGCGGGACCCTGGTTCGGGTATATAAATACACAACGACAGTATCCTCTATCTTGCGATCTTCAGAAGTACTTATCTGTATCTTTAAGAAAATGTTTCCACGCCAATATCCTCCGAAAAGGTCCCACGCCAATATCCTTTAACTTGCATCCTTGATTGAAGATCTCTGATGACCTGCACAATTGCTGCCAAACACCACCGGTCCCCGTGTGCGCACAGCTCAAAAAAGCATCTTTGAATTTTGGCTCCAAGGCTCCCCATTGGTCTATTAACAGACCAATGGGGATCTGAAGGATCAGAGGGATGTGCGCGCGCGGGGACCAGCGGTCTGTGGCGGTGGTTGGGCGGGTCATTGGAGATCTTCAATTAAGGTCGCAAGTTAGAGGATATTGGCGTGGGATCTTTTCCAACGATATTGGCGTGGGAACATTTTCTTAAAGGTACAGGTAAGTATTTCTGAAGATCGCAAGATAGAGGATACTGTCATCGTGGGTCATAACAGAGGATATTGTCGTGGGACATTACTGAGGATATTGGCGTGGGAACATTTTCTTAAAGGTACAGGTAAGTATTTCTGGTTAATTAAGATTAATAAAAAAAAATCTTGTTTATGGAAATGGGTAAGGGGTACTTTGTACACCTATACTCAACTCTCGTGGGAGAGGGGGGGCATCTGGGGTCCCCTTCTTAAAGGGGAGTCCAAGATGCCACCATGAACCCCCCCCCCCAGGGAGTCGTCACCCCACCTCATCCTGGGGCACCGGAGATGGGGAAGAGTCCCTTGTCCATGGAATGGACAAGGGTTCCAGGGGAGAGGGAAAGGCTTGGCTGCCGCTCTTTCCCAGAGCCCCCATACCATGGGCTGGTATAGCTCAGGAGGCAAAGCCGGGGCTCCGCATTCTGGTGGCTATCCCAGCCTGCATGGGGGACAAGGGGCTACAGAGGCTCAGGAGGGGGTACCTCACGTCCTTTTTTTAAAATTTCTCTCAGCACACAAAAAAAATATATATATATACACACACACACACACACACATTATATATATATATATATATATATATATATATATATATATATATATATATATATATATATACATATATATATATATATATATATATACATATATATATATATATATATATATATATATATATATATATATATATATATATATATATACATATATATAGTTTCCCACTATCTTTTTAACATATCCTGCAAATTTGGTGTTGCTAGGATGTAAGGGGCCTTTGCTATTAACTGCTAAAGTTGGCGGGAATTGTTTTCACTAAGAACTGTCATTTGCCGCATTTAAATGTATACTTTTTTCCTTTTAAATTTTAAAATCGATTTTCTCAAAAACTATAAGGTCTTTTCGAAAAAAAAATGCTTTCCTCGTGTTCCCACTGTTCTTCTTAAAGTGGACCCAAAGTAAAAATACAAGATTTCAGAAATAAAATCTATTTTCTAAATTATAATAATAAATAGCAGCCTTTTTTCAGCTGCATGATGAAAAATATAAAATATTTTACATTTATTGGAGGAACCCCTCCCTTCCTTTCAAATTGCCGGGAAAAAATCCGGCAAACTGATGGAGTAGATGGTGTCCGGCAATGGAGGAATTGCTAATGGCTGCCTCCTGTATAACCCAAGTTATGAAAAGAGAAGGGTGAAAAGCATGCACTGAAATGATCATAGGTTTGAAGGAGTGTTTATTTATCTTTGTATGTGTCAGAGTGGTGCAACTAAATATTTTTAATAAAAAAAATGTTTGGTTTGGGTCCGCTTTAACATATCATGGCACATTTGGTGTTCCTACCATGTAAGGGGGCTTTGCTATTAACTGCTAAAATCGGCGGGTTTTGGCGGCTTTTTAATCACAAATACTTTTTTGTTTTACATTTTAAAATCAATTTTCTTAAAAACTAAAAGTTCTTTTTGAATTTTTTGGAGATGTAGCCACATCTCACCTTTATAATGCAGGGGCAAATCCAGGATTTTCAAGGGGGGGGATTCCTGAAAGGTTTACACCATACAATTTTTCATGCGATCGATATGCGATCATTGATCAAATTGATAAAATCCAACATGTTTGATCAGGATTCGATTCGATTTGCGTTTATCAATGCAAATCGAATCGAATCCCGATCGGACATGTTGTATTTTATCAATTTGATCAGCGACCGTATATGGATCGCATGAAAAATCGTATGGTGTAGAAGATGGGGCTGGGCAACACAACCCCCCCCCTCACATATGGTGGATGGAATTGCTGGCTGACTTCCAAACATCCCCCCTGCCCTGCCTCTCAGTGAGCCCTGGCTGCACTTGCCTTATCCAGACGAGAGCTCATCCAGCAGCAGTACTCTGCACCGAGATATGCTAAAATGTTGGAACACCGGAAGTGGGGCTGTGTATTCAGGGGCATCTCCTCATAAATCTGAGCAGTGGCAGCCATGGATGTTATAGCGCCGCCTGCTCGTGTGTGCGCGGCGAGGGTCTCTGACTCACTGGCGGTATGAGAGCAGGGGAAGGCAGCGCAGAGATACATTACCTTTCTTGGCGGCGGTGATGGCGTCCCAGGTCTCCATGGTAACCTTCCTGGCTCTGACGTGGTGTCACCACGCCATCCAGCCGTAGCGGCCGTGCTCCTCCCCATTGGACGTCAGAGCATGCGTCCATCACTGGCTCTAATTGTCCTTTCTTTCATTATATTCTTCTCACTTTAGGTGGGCTTTAAATACCAATTTGTTATGACTTTTTTTCAGGGGTTTAAAAGTCATTTTATAATCTAATATTGAAAATGATCTTTTGAACATTTGCAGTCTGCAGTATGCTGTACATGCTAAAAGGATATGGACACACAAAAAAGTGCTCTACGTAAAAGATAAAAAGCCTAGTAAACACCCCAGAAACAACTCTCTTTCTAAGGCCATGTTCCCAGGGGTGTGTTGTGGTGAGGTAAAATGGCTGCTTTGTAGCGTGGCTGACCGCACTTCAATGCACCACCTATGCATTGTTTACAGTGCGGTATAATGGTTTGCAGAATCACAAAGCACTGTATGCAGTGCTGCTAAACGTGCATGTTATACGTGCAGAAATGGTGAAGCATACTTTACATACTGTATGCTTTACTGTACCTGATGCACTGCAAGCATAACATCCGGTGCTGCTGTTTCGATCTGTTATTGCATTCCGTTGTCCCAGGGAACACAATGGCCACTGTGATTGTAGCGTAAATGTTTAGTACCCGAACACAGCAGATTGAGTTTTAAAGGGAACCTGAAGTAAGAGAGATGTGGAGGCTGCCATATTTATTTCCTTTTAAACAATACCAGTTGACTGGCAGCCCTGCTGATCTTTTACGGGCATTAATAGTGTCCAAATCACACATGCAACTAATCTAGTCAGACTTCAGTTAGAAACAACTGATCTGCATGCTTGTTCAGGGTCCAGGCCAGCTTCAGACTACAGATTGGTGTTAGCGTAGCGGTGCAGCCTGGGAGCCGCACCACCAAAAACAGGGCTTCAGGGATTACTGCATTAGTATGCGGTAATCCCCATTTGGCATGCAGCCAAGCAGGAAGTGATGCTCACTTCCTGTTGGCCAAACAATGATGTACGCGGAAGCACAAAAACCGGTGACAAGTTTTTTAAATACATGTGCGTTACCATGACTTACGAGACTTCATGCAGGGGCTGCGCGGTGACATAGGTATGTCCGCGCATTAGATAGGGCACTACGTGAACTACCCCATAGACTTTCATTAGGCTGCGGTGGGGTGCGGTAAATTTACCGGACCACACCGTCCCATTGTGAAAGGGCCCTGAAGTATTAGAGGTAAAGGATCAACAAGACAGCCATGTAATCTCCATTGTTTAAAAGAAAATTTATGTCAGCTTCCACATCCTTCTCACCTCAGGCTGCACAACTGAGCTTTGCATCCACAATACCTTCTCATAAATACTGTCCTGAGTCTGGGAACTAGTTTTGACATCTAGGCGCTGCTCTACACAGTACTGGGCCGAAATTACGCATGAGCGTAATTACGCATCGTAATTCAATGCAAATTTACGTGTAAGCACTACGCGTAACTTACGGTCTTAAGCGTAAGTATTTACGCGTAAGCAGTAAAGTGGTATCGTAATTACGCTGTCTACCGTAATTGCTAGGTATGCGTAATTTTACGAAGACTTACGCTTAATTTTACGCGTAATTACTAACGTAAAAACTCCCCTTTTCTAAGAGTAGCCAAATCAGTCAACATCCTAAGCAACCAATAGTATCTTCTCCCGCCCTTCAGTATATAAGCGTACGTTTTGACGCATACGAATGATGTTTACGCAATAACTATTACATTGATGGCTATTGCGTACACATCATCCGTATGCGTCAAAAAGTACGCATTAATGGGTATTATGGCACTACACGTAACTTCGTAGCGTAAGCGCCTACATTACGGTATCCTTCCGCCTAACTGCGTAAGTTAACGCGTAATTACAGTGATGAACCGTAGATAATTTCCTACGCCGTGACCGTAATTGCGTAATGCGTAATAGCGTAAAATTACGCGTAATGATCCGTAAGCGTAGATTTTTCCATTACGACAAGCACTGGCTCTACATTCGTAGCAATTTATACCCGTTTCTATTAATGCAATATAAACAGAAGCATTGTTCCGAGTTCTTTGGATCAGACTCCTTGGATTAGACTATATTGATGTAAACACAACACAGGGAACAACAAGGAACTAAAATGGTGCAGTATGTCACTGTAATTAATAGATGAAGAGATGGTAAGTAAGCAATACTAACAAAGGTGGGTTGCAGAAGGGCAACCAACCGCTGAAGTCAGATGGAGGTGTATAAACCCGATTCCACTCGGGTTTCCAGACAGAGCTGTAGATGGTCGCACTCTTGTAACAAAAAGCAAACCTGACCTGGAAGGTGGTCAAATCCACCGGGGATCAAAGGGGTAACACCCCTCGACATGGAGAGTAAAGGCACAAGAAGGAGGAAAGTGGCGCCCAGATATGATAAAACTGCATTAAAATAAAAAACAAATGAGCAAAAAGATGAGGCAGCTTACCTAAATAAAGACATATTCATGTATTAGATGAACTTTAACTAAGCACTGGCAATGCGTTTGTAAGGTACGTGCCCACTTCCTCAGGCCAAATAAAAGTGCCAAGGGGTGCTGATAGCTGCA
This sequence comes from Hyperolius riggenbachi, assembly GCF_040937935.1. Taxonomy (NCBI): domain Eukaryota; kingdom Metazoa; phylum Chordata; class Amphibia; order Anura; family Hyperoliidae; genus Hyperolius; species Hyperolius riggenbachi. The sequence continues at coordinate 107,361,217 of NC_090651.1, forward strand.
AGTAAGGTGCCTCAGAGGCGAAACGCGTTGCCAGTGCATAACGAAAATTCATCTAATACATTGAAGTAAGCCACCTCACCTTTTTGCTATTTTATTGTTTACAGTTTTATCAAATCTGGGTGCCTCTTTGTACCACAGAAGTTAACTGGGAAAAGGTCTGAGCCTCCATCTCTAACAAAACCAGATTGACCTTTTTGCGATCATCCCAGACTTATCACTCTGCTTCTGATCGCATTGCCCATACCAATTTTTTTTTCCGTATACTTACTCTAAAATTTCTCTCTGCCAGAGCACACTGAATAACACATTTCATTACCAACCAATTTTGTAATGCATTCTGAAATACCTATAATTTCCTTGCTAGTGTGCATGACCCTTCTATTTAGAATACATGTGAAATAATTTCTAGGTTGGATTCAGAAAAAAGCACGATTTAATAAATCAGAAGCAAATTGCTTGGAAATGCTCAGAGCCGTATCAGTGAATTCGGCTGATAAAAGAGACATAGATGTCCACTTAGAGAAGAAGAGAAGAAGAAGGAGGTCAGAGAATATAAGGAAATTCATTTCGGTGGCAGTCAAACTTATTCTAGCTGAAAATGTCTCCAAGGAATACGTTTTTCAAGAGTCAGAAGGTTTAAACTAATTTCCAAATTATCTGTCCCTAATCACGCTGGCATCTGGTTTAGAACATTTATCTGTTTTGAAAGAAAAAGGATTTTCTTCCTCTGTATATTTCATTTGTTTTGACTTATTTGCTTTTTGTGCAATCTTCTAAATCTTCACTGGCTGCAAGGGATGAACATGGGAGGAAAAAAGGCTGCTTTACGTAACACAGTGTATTGTGCTTTTAAATGAATTCAATTATCTGAGCATGTTATTTCCAGATATAAAGGGTCAGAGCCAAATGGCTACAATTGTCACTGAGCAGGAAACAAATCACTTAGAGACACTTAGCATTTGTGGCGGACGTGGTATACAGCATAAGCTAATACTCTAGACTGAGTATGTAAAGAAATGTAGGCATGGATTGATATACAGTGTGCGGCCAGTACCTGAAAAACTATAAGATTAAACACAGGTATGTGTGCACCAATACCAGGGCTGTGATATTATATATATATATATATATATATATATATATATATATATATATATATATATATATATATATATATATATATATATATATATATATATATATATATATATATATATATATATATACAGTGAGATGTGAAAGTTTGGGCAACCTTGTCAATCTTCATGATATTCCTGTATAAATCATTGGTAGTTATGGTAAAAAATGTCAGTTATATATATCATATAGGAGGCACACACAGTGAAATGAAGTTTATTGGATTTACAGAAAGTGTGCAATAATTGTTTAAATAACATTAGGCAGGTGCATACATTTGGGCACTGTTGTCATTTTATTGATTCCAAAACCTTTAGAACTGATTATTGGAACTCAAATTGGCTTGGTAAGCTCAGTGACCCCTGACCTACATACACAGGTGAATCCAATTAAGAGAAAGAGTACTTAAGGGGGGTCAATTCTAAGTTTCCCTCCTCTTTTGATTTTCTCTGAAGAGTAGCACCATGGAGGTCTCAAAACAACTCTCACATGACAAGAAGACAAAGATTGTTCACCATCATGATCAGGGCCGGGACAAGGTCCACCATCAACAGAGGCTGAGCTGCCCAGATGCGCCCCCCCAGCCGTCTCCGTAAGCTTAGTACGCAGTAATAATAATATAGCAGGACAGTAGACTATGACTATGGTAGGATTAGAGTGTGAGCTCCTCTGAGGACAGTAAGTGCATGACTATGTACTCTGTAATGTGCTGCAGAAGATGTCAGTGCTATCTAAATACATAATAATATGGTAGGACATTAGAATATGACTATGGTAGGATTAGATTGTGAGCTCCTCTGAGGACAGTCAGTGACATGACTATGTACTCTGTACAGTGCTGCAAAAGATGTCAGTGCTATATAAATACATAATAATAATATGTTAGGACATTAGACTATGACTATGGTAGGATTACATTGTGAGCTCCTCTGAGGAAGTCAGTGACATGACTGTACTCTGTAAAGTGCTGCAGAAGATGTCAGTGCTATATAAAAACATAATATTAATATGGTAGGACATTAGACTATGACTATGGTAGGATTAGAATGCGAGCTCCTCTGAGGACAGTCAGTGACATGACTATATACTCTGTACAGTGCTGCAGAAGATGTCAGTGCTATCTAAATACATAATAATAATATGGTAGGACATTAGACTATGACTATGGTAGGATTAGATTGTGAGCTCCTCTGAGAATAGTCAGTGACATGACTATGTACTCTGTAAAGTGTTGCAGAAGATGTCAATACTATATAAATACATAACAATAATATGGTAGGACAGTAGACTATGACTATGGTAGCATTAGATTGTAAGCTCCTCTGAGGACAGTCAGTGACATGACTATGTACTCTGTAATGTGCTGCAAAGATGTCACTGCTATATAAATACATAATATGGTAGAGACATTACACTATGACTATGGTAGGATTACATTTTAAGCTGTGAGGATAATCAGCAATAATGCTATGTACTCTGTAACATGCTATGGAGGGCATCGGCACTATATAAATACTTAAAGTGGCCATTAATTGTACAATTTTCCAGATAATTGATTGTCTGATTTGATAATAACATTGATCAGAAATGATTGTTCAGGCCTACTAATGCAAGGAAAGCTGCTATCCAATTTGCTCAGATTAATGGTATTAATACAGATTGATTTCATCAATTTGATTGAATTGGATATACTGGTAAGCTTTCATTAGTGGTCCAGGACAACGGATTGTCTGCAGAATTGTACCGGTAATGGCCACTTTAAAGCGGACCTGAATTTTCTCTCTGCTCTAAAAGATAGGCAACAGCATAAGAACCTTCAAAGAAAAACATTTTTTGTTGTTGCAGCTGATACAAATATTGCAATAAATCTGCACGGTTTCTTCTTCCTGCTTTCATAGAAGCAGACATATTGTTAACATCCTGTGCTTTTAAATGAGCTTATACCTTATCTTCCATGTCAATCAGGTGGCACAGGGGAGAGACCGAATTACAACTTGTGATTAGATACAGAAGGGGAAATAGACAGGCTAAGCTCTCCAAATACATACAGGGTGCATTTCTCTGTTCTCCTTTTGTTATGTGCAAGAGTTCAGGTCCACTTTAAAAGTGAACCATTGATGGGATGCTTTTGGAGAGGGAGACATTTGAGGGAAGAAAAGATAGGGTAGAGAGGCAGAAGGGTAGAACATTTAGAGACAGAAAGGGGGGGGGGGGGTTAAGGGGAGATATAGCATGAAAAGGGATGAATGGAGAGTGATAAGGAATTAGAGATAAAATGAGAGAGGCATGGGTGTTAGTGACATAAAAGGCAGCATCATCACTGACCTGAACACAGCTTATAGTTACTTCCCCTGTGCTTTTCTTTCACCCAGAAAGCCCAGCTCTTACCACCCCCACATATCTATGCAGCAGCTTCAAGTTTCAAGGAAGAAGGAGAGAGATAGACAGCTCCCAGCTGTGAGTGTCTCATGTACACTCATGGCAGCATTAGGGAAACTGCTCCAATCAGTAGGAATGAACAGGCAGTGTGTGCTGGATATGAGCAGAATCTCTGCATTTTCTCTGCTCTGGACTATTATCCCCCTTCCTTACAGTGCCTCTCCCCCCTTCCCCTCACATAGCTACCTGTCTTCGGGAGTTCAACTGCCTCCTTGAATTTCCCGGGTCTCTACAGTGCTCAGCCCCGCCCCTCAGTGTCACAGAGGAGGGGAGAGGAGGGGCACTCTGCTCTGTGAATACACGCAGGAGAGACTGGGGACAGCTCAGCAGCACAGCTGATTTCTCGATAACAGCAGATCTGAAGCTAGCGTGGATCACCCGCCCCAGCTCTCCTGCCTCTCATCAGGCACCGGCCAGCGAGCCCAGCGAACACAGTGTGGGTGGTGGGCGACTAGGCAGGCACAACACAGATCTGTCCTTCCCTTGCGCCCACACAGGCTGCAGTGAGCTACGCCCAGAGGCTCCAGCCTCGCGAGCCTCTGTGTCGGCACGGCCCTGATCATGATTTAGGGGAAGGATACAGAAAGCTGTCTCAGAGATTTTAGCTGTCTGTTTCCACAGTTAGGAACATATTGAGGAAATGGAAGACCACAGGCTCAGTTCAAGTTAAGACTCAAAGTGGCAGACCAAGAAAAATCTTGGATAGACAGCGACAGAAGCGACGAATGGTGAGAACAGTCAGAGTCAACCCACAGACCAGCACCGAAGATCTAGAACATCATTTTGCTGCTGATGGAGTCACTGTGCATCATTCAACCATTCGGCACATTTTACACAAGGAGATGCTGTATGCGAGAGTGATGCAGAGGAAGCCTACAGTACAAACGGAGCCGCTTGTGGTATGCTAAAGCACATTTGGACAAGCCAGCTTCATTTTGGAATAAGGTGCTGTAGACTGATGAATTATTTGGGCATAACAAGGGGTGTTATGCATGGAGGAAAAAGAACAAAGCATTCCAAGAAAAATACCTGCTACCTACAGTAAAATATGGTGGTGGTTTCATCCTGCTGTGGGGCTGTGTGGCCATTGCAGGGACTGGGAATCTTGTCAAAGTTGAGGGACGCATGGATTCCACTCAGTAACAGCAGATTCTGGAGACCAATGTCCAGGAATCAGTGACAAAGCTGAAGCTGCGCTACGGCTGGATCTTTCAACAAGACAACGACTCTAAACACTGCTTAAAATCCACTAAGGCATTCATGCAGAGGAATAAGTACAACGTTCTGGAATGGCCATCTCAGTCCCCAGGCCTGAATATAACTAAAAATCTGTGGTGTGAGTTAAAGAGAGCGGTCCGTGCTCGGAAGCCATCAATCCTGAATGAACTAGAGATGCTTTGTAAAGAGGAATGGTCCAAAATACCTTCAACCAGAATCCAGACTCTTATTGGAACCTACAGGAAGCGTTTAGGATCTGTAATTTCTGCAAAAGGAAGATTGGTTTCATTTCTTTTTTGTGGTGCCCAAACTTATGCACCTGCCTATTTTTGTTTAAACAATCATTGCACACTTTCTGTAAAGCCAATAAACTTAATGTCACTTCTCAAATATCACAGTGTTTGTCTCCTATATGATATATGTAACTGACATTTTTGTAGTGTAACAACCAAAAATTTATACAGGAAAAATCATGAAAATTAACAGGGTTGCCCAAACTTTCACATTACACTGTATTTTCAAGCATTCTAATCAAATGTTCCAGTTTATTTAAACTTTTAAGAGGTCTAACCAATCTTTAAAACACTTAAGTGGACTTGAACTCTTGCACAGGACACAAGGAAAACAGAGAGTACACTGTGTGTTTTAAGGAGAAGAGCCTATCTAATTCCCCCTCATCTTTAAGTTTCACAAGTGTAATTTGATCTCTCAGTGTCAGCACAGAAATGTGGCAGCCCTAGGCAGACACAGGTGTAGTATGTAAACACACGTTGTTAATCCTTTGTCTGCTTCCATGAAAGCAGGAAGTAGACACACTGCAGATTTATCGCAGGAGTTCTGTAAGCTGTAACAAAGAAATGTTTTTCTTTAAAGGTTATTATGCAGTTGCTTATCTTTTAGAGCAGAGAGAAAGTTCTGAGTTCAGAACAAATCAATGCATAAATATAACCTATTGGAGACTATTCAACCTCCCTAAGGGAGGTTTGTAAATAGAGTGCCCGTTAGGGTGGGAAGGTGGTAGGCATTACTTACCTTCTGGGGCCTGTGCCTTAGCCCCTGTCGGTATGGACTCCTTCATCTTCTTCCGGTAGACCAACAGCTGCAGCAGTTTGAAGTGCACTTGGTAGTGTTGCCTGATCTCGGCCACCGCAGGACCTTGAAACTGTGGCACCCGTGGGTCTCCCTGAAGAACACAGCGGACCGCATACAGACAGGGCCAAATTTGTACTCTTTACCTTCCAAGGCCAGTCTGTCACTAGTCACCCCTCTTCGGTATAGGTAGCGAGATGACACCTCCCCCTTCACTCCAGTATAGGTAGCCAGATGAGCCCCAAGTTTAGGTAGCCAGATGACCCCTCCTCCATTCCCACTAGTATAGGTAGCCTGATGACCCCCCAGTATAGGTAGCCAGATGACCGCCCCCCCCCCTTTCCCTCCAGTATAGGTAGCCAGCCAGCTCGCCTTCACATCGCAGCAGCCATCAGTGTCACTCATTTCTCTACTCATCTTCAATTCTCCAGTGCAGAAGCTTCCTCTTCCTTTTTGTCTCCAATGCAGCCTAGGTCCATAGCCGCTGGCCACAATGCAAACGTGCACAGAGAGCAAGGTGGCTGCTGCACAGGCAGCCCGCAGCAGAGTACTGCAGTCTGGGGCTCGCCTGATCTCCCTGCATGGCAGCATTTGCAAGCTTGCATATGCTGCACCAGTTTAGCCTGCTGCTTTGGTGCCCTTGCTCCTGTGGTGCCCTAGGCCATGGCAAGTGGCCTTGACCTTAATCCGGCCCTGCAGACAGAGAGCTAGGGAGCAGACCCCAAAGGTAAGTATTGCTTTTAACCACTCTCCCTACACCCCCCTCTATTTACTAACCTTCCTAACGGGAAAGGTTGTTTTAAATATTTTGTCCAAAAGGTGCTTAGTTGCCTTTAGCGTTGCATTCTAATTAGACATAATTAGAGCATCTACTTCTATCCTCATTCTTAAAAATACAAATATTGCTTGATAGTTATGGAGATATTTTTGGCTAGCTGAGGCTTCATATATATCTGCAACTGTAAGAGGAACTTTACAGAATATAACTTAATGGACACAATAGCTGCTGCATTTTTACTGCTGGCAAGGTGAATCAGTGTGGAATGTGTGTTTTTCCTCTATGTGAAGTAAGGAGAAACATCATATGACTCCCAGAGTGCTTTTGGGGAGAAGGCTGTATGATTTCATAGCCTAGACTAAACATCACTAGGAGGGCAAGGTTACGTACCACTATATATACAAAAATAAGCGTTTGTAAAAATGAAACCAAAAAAGAAGGTGAAAATTAGTATCATGATGTGTCATTACAGTTATTCTTGAAGTTAGACTGAGATGGGCAAAGACACCTCATCTGTATACATCTGCATAGATTAGCAAAGCTATAAAAAGCCAAAGAATGGGGGGCGGAGCCTGGACGTGCCGCTGAGAGGACGCATGTAGGACTTGCTCCGTTCATCCAGGCCCTACCGAGCACCCTTGCCTCACGGAAAGCTCCTCTTCCTCACTGAATTGAAGCTGAGAAGCTCCCACGCACCTTTGAGATGGGCCCTAAGAAGGCTGGAGCCGACACTGACCCTGGAATACCAGAAATGTTCGCTCGTAAGAGCAAGCCTGGGAACTCCCAAGATGGCGCCCGCCCATCTGACGATGCAGCTCAGCCTCAGAACAAAGCCTCCCCCACTGCAAGCACAGCGACCAAAGCAGACCTGAAGCAGCTCTACCAAGACATCGAGAAACTGGTAAAGATATCTAACACTAGCGTGGTTAAGGAAATCAGGGGGGAGATTTCAGCGCTAGGTGAGAGGCTGCACGAGTTAGAGGAGGAGGTGGACGAGGTTAAGGCCTTTTGCACGCAGACAGAACAAGACCTAGCTGAGATCCGCACTGATGTACAGGCCCTTAACGATGGTCAGGAAGATCAGGAGAACAGAGATAGGAGGAATAATCTCAGGGTAAGAGGGATCCTGGAGACAATCTCAGAACTAACTCCCTATCTCGAATCCCTCTTTGCCTCCTTACTACCCGATCTTCCTCCTGCCGAACTACGGATGGATCGAGCACACAGAGCGCTTAGGGCTAAACCACGGGATGATGAGCCTCCGTGTGATATAATATTGCGGTTCCACTATTACATCACTCGTGAAGCAATATTATATCACTCACGTAACTCGCCTGACCTTACTTTTGGAGATGATCACATCACCTTTTTTCCCTGATCTATCCCAGATCACTTTAAAAAGAAGGAAGGAAATGAAGCCCCTAACCTCTCTACTAGTACGCAACAAGATTAAATACAGATGGGGATTTCTGTACAAACTTATCGTACTACATAACGGTCGGCATCTTGTGGTTTACGGTCCGCACATGATTCAGGACACGCTTGACAAGCTTGGCATTGAGTCTCCTGTGAGTCAGGCATCACCCGCAACCACTCCTCAAGGCCGGGTGGCTTCCCCTCAAGTCACATGGACAAAGGTGAGATTCAGGAAATCCAAGCGAAATGTGAAAACAACATGACCTTCCTGTCAGCACTGAATACTGAACTATGACTTTCCTATCAGCCTAACCTACATTTTCTCACTTTGGTTTGCCTTCGGAAAGAGATGTCATTCTGTCTACCCTGTTTGCTACCACAAAAGGGCCTAAGTCGGACCCAAGGCCTGCACCACTCGGATTTGGCATCTGAGGCATACCGACCCCCACGGAAGCTGCATATACCACTCATGCAGCTAATTCGAAGTTTATTAGGGTGGTCAAAGATTTGACTCCCTACCTTGCCAAGTCCTCTATGGCAGAGTTATTTTTACGTTATTCATTTATGTTTCTTTATGTTATGTTTACTTGGTTACAGGTTACAATCGCTGTACAAGCATACAAGCATCAAAATGTATTATATAACTGGTATCCAGTCCTCAATGTTATTATCCTTATGGTGATCTCATTAGTGTATAATCTTGTAATATCATTATTATACGAAGGCATGGCCCCCACATTTAATATGAGTCAATCCTTGACGACAGGTGCCCCACCAAATCCTTTTATCAACGCAGTTCCTGTTGATCTTAAAATCGTTACTCACAATCTTAAGGGTCTGAATGTGCCACAAAAAAGAAGGGTGAGCAATTTCTATAAAAGTCAGAATGCAGACATACTCTGCCTCCAGGAGACTCATTTAAAAAAAAGGCTATGAACCAAAATACTGGCATAAAGCCTATCCCCATACTTTTTATGCTTCTGCCCCATCTAAAAAATTTGGGGTGGCCGTGCTCTTTAGGGAAAACAACACACTGGAGGTGTCTAAAGTAGTTAGAGACCCCGAGGGCCGATTCCTCATTGTCATAGCCTCTATATTTAGGTGTACATATACTATTGTAAGCATATATGCTCCCTCTGAAGGGTTGAAACCTTTCTTAAATATTCTTGCTTCCAAAATTGCATTGCACAGGGAGGGCAAACTCCTCTTAGCCGGAGACTTCAATACAACCTTGGATGCACCTCCTGCTAATTCGACTTTGCGTAGACCTCCTAGTAAAGCCCTTATATCTTTTTTACAAGAGGTTAATGTCTGGGATTCTTGGCTGGCGTCACACCCAGGAGAGAGAGGGCACTCCTTCTATTCGCACCCGCATGGCACATACTCCAGAATAGATTTTATCTTTATGGATGCGACTCTTTTAGAAAGGTCTGGGACAATAGATATGTCAGAAATCTCCTGGTCTGACCATGCCTCAGTTAGTGCTCTTATATCCACACATGGCCCCCCTACACATTTTCAGTAGAGATTAAACAAATCTCTGTCTCTGAATCTCTTAAGCAGTATCTTTCGCACAACTCTCCGAACGACACTTCTAGGAATATGCACTGGGCAGCTTTGAAGGCTACAGTTAGAGGTACACTAATTAAAATCTCCTCCCAGAAAAAGAAGGCTAATGAGCTTAGAACCAAAAAAATTCAAGCACAAATTAAAACCTTAGAAAAATTACATGCTGCTTCTGGGGGGCAGGATGTCCTGGACCAGCTTCTGGCATTAAGACAAGAGCTTCATGCTATCCTCTTTAAGAGGGCAGAACACTCTTTAAGACTTACAAATTATTATTATTATTATTATTATTATTATTATTTATTAGATTTATATAGAGCCAACATATTACGCAGCGCTATATAGTTTTATGACAAGGCTAATAAGCCTGACACCTTACTAGCGCGCAAATTATCCCAGAGGCTGGCCCAGAACAGAATACACCCCATCAGAGACCAGCAAGGGAAGAAATCCTACGATCCTTCCCATATCATAGACCTCTTCGCTTAATATTATACAAACCTCTATAATGGTACTACGACGGATAAATCTAGGGTGACAGCCCGTTCTATCCTCCAATATTTAGATAAAATTCAAATACCTTCCTTCTCCCAAGAGGATATATCTAAGTTAAATGCTCCCATTTCTCCCAAAGAGGTTGAGCTCACCATCTCATCCCTAAAGAATGGTAAAGCTTCTGGACCGGACGGTTATACAGCTCTTTTCTACAAAACATTCAAATCACAACTAGTACCAGTGCTAACCTCTCTTTTTAATAAATTATTATTAGGGGAGGAGGATTTATTACCAGAGTTTCTTCAGGCCTCAGTAGTAGTTATCCCCAGACCAGGAAGACACTGTGCCGAAATCTCTAATTATCGTCCAATTTCTCTAATAAATTCGGATAATAAAATATTTTCAAAAATATTAGCCGACAGATTAAACAGTTTAATGCCAAAGGTCATCCATCCTGATCAAACGGGGTTTGTTATGGGGCGACAGACTACTGATTAGTGTTGGGCGAACAGTGTTCGCCACTGTTCGGGTTCTGCAGAACATCACCCTGTTCGGGTGATGTTCGAGTTCGGCCGAACACCTGACGGTGCTCGGCCAAACCGTTCGGCCACATGGCCGAACTAAGAGCGCATGGCCGAACGTTCCCTGAACGTTCGGCTAGCGCTGTGATTGGCCAAACGGGTCACGTGGTTCGGGCCCGAACGCGCTCTGATTGGCCGAACGGTCACGTGGTTCGGGTAAATAAATACCCGAACCACGTCATATCTCCGCCATTTGTCTGTGGGTTTAGCTTTGGGTAGACAGGCAGGGTAGTTCGCTCTCCAGCCACGCTAGCCAGGGTCCCCCCCAGTCATTGTGTGTCGCTGCTGGGAACAGTAGTACACCGCTCGCTCAGCCACACTATATATAGCATTGTTTACTGCCACTGTGTACCTCGCTCAGCCACGCTATATATATAGCATTGTGTTTTCTGACACTCTGTGTACACGGCTTAGCCTGACTAATATAGCATTGTGTGTACTGCCACTGTGCACCTCGCTCAGCCACGCTATATATAGCATTGTGTGTACTGCCACTGTGCACCTCGCTCAGCCACGCTATATATAGCATTGTGTGTACTGCCACTGTGCACCTCGCTCAGCCACGCTATATATATAGCATTGTGTTTTCTGACACTCTGGGCTGGTGCACACCGAGCGGCTTTTTGGGCGTTTTCAGATCCGCTTGCGGCTGCGGATCTGCTTGGTCAATGTATCTCAATGGGGTGGTGCACACCAGAGCGGCAGGCGTTTTGAAGAAACGAAAAATGCCTGGGTGAGGCATTTTTTGGATTGCGGGTGCGTTTCTGCCTCAATGTTAAGTATAGGAAAAACGCAAACCGCTCTGAAAAACGGCACTTCAGAGCGGTTTGCCAGGCGTTTTTTGTTACAGTAGCTGTTCAGTAACAGCTTTACTGTAACAATACAGGAAATCTACTATACCAAAACCGCTAGACAAAACCGCAAAACGCTAGCTGAAACGCTACAGAAAAAGAAGAAAAAGCGTTTCAAAATCTGCTAGCATTTTGCGGATCTGCTAGCAGGTTTTGGTGTGCACCAGCCCTCTGTGTACATGGCTTAGCCTGACTAATATAGCATTGTGTGTACTGCCACTGTGCACCTCGCTCAGCCACGCTATATATAGCATTGTGTGTACTGCCACTGTGCACCTCGCTCAGCCACGCTATATATAGCATTGTGTGTACTGCCACTGTGCACCTCGCTCAGCCACGCTATATATATAGCATTGTGTTTTCTGACACTCTGTGTACACGGCTTAGCCTGACTAATATAGCATTGTGTGTACTGCCACTGTGCACCTCGCTCAGCCACGCTATATATAGCATTGTGTGTACTGCCACTGTGCACCTCGCTCAGCCACGCTATATATAGCATTGTGTGTACTGCCACTGTGCACCTCCCTCAGCCACGCTATATATATAGCATTGTGTTTTCTGACACTCTGTGTACACGGCTTAGCCTGACTAATATAGCATTGTGTGTACTGCCACTGTGCACCTCGCTCAGCCACGCTATATATAGCATTGTGTGTACTGCCACTGTGCACCTCGCTCAGCCACGCTATATATAGCATTGTGTATACTGCCACTGTGCACCTCGCTCAGCCACGCTATATATAGCATTGTGTTTTCTGACACTCTGTGTACACGGCTTAGCCTGACTAATATAGCATTGTGTGTACTGCCACTGTGCACCTCGCTCAGCCACGCTATATATAGCATTGTGTTTACTGCCACTCTGTGTACACCGCTCAGCCAGACTATATACCATTGTTTACTGACACTCTGTGTACACCGCTCAGCCAGACTATATACCATTGTTTACTGACACTCGGGGCTCGATTCACAAAGCGGTGCTAACCCAGTTAGAGACTTTAGGCATGATAACCATTGCACCACTCTGGTGAAAAGCCAGTTTAGGTGTGATAAGTTTAGGCATGCTAAGTTTAGATAAGTTTAGATCACTTGCAAAGTCCCGCACGCAAAGCAGCGCCATTGAACTTTATACGAAGTACACCAGACTTTGCTAGCGTAAAACTTTTGATCAGCTGTGCACTGCGGTGCTAACGCAGTTGGTGCTTAAACTTATCATGCCTAAACTTATCACACCTAAACTTATCATGCCTAAACTTATCACACCTAAACTTATCACACCTAAACTTATCATGCCTAAACTGAGTTTAGGCATGATAAAGGACTTTTCACCAGCGTGCTAACTGTTAGCACCGCTTTGTGAATCAGGCCCTCTGTGTACACTGCTCAGCCAGACTATATACCATTGTTTACTACCACTCTGATTCTGCTGGGAACAGTAGTACACCGCTCGCTCAGCCAGACTATATAGCATTGTGTTTACTGCCACTCTGTGTACACCGCTCAGCCACACTATATAGCATTGCGTACTCTGCCAGTCAGTGTGTATATTGCTGGGATCAGTAATACTCCACTCACCGTCAACCACTATATGAGCTCAACATGAGTTCCCCAGAGACCTCCGCTGTGAGCAGCACTCCCAACAACAGCAACAGCCAACGCCCCACGCAAGCTATAACATCCACCCCAGCAGCCAGTGGTCAGCAGCAGCCCTCCCCGGAGGAGAACGTTGTGTCCATCGGTCCGTCGCCAGAGCGATTAATGAGGGCTGCCATTGAGGAGATGATGGGGCCTGATGTGGAGGAGGAGGTCTGGCTCAGGCCAGCATCCCAAGTTAATGTTGCGGACGATGAGGGGTCTGTGTCTGGCGATGTTGGGGTGGCAGAGGTGGTGGGTGGGTCAGACTCAGGAGAAGAGTTGTATGAAGAGGATGATGATCGGGACCATCTGTATGTGCCTCAGAGTCCGACCCCGGAAAACATGTTGTATCGTGTGTTTAGGTACTAAAATCTGCGTTCCCTCCCAGTAGTGTTAGGCGAACAGTGTTTGCCACTGTTCGGGTTCTGCAGAACATCACCCTGTTCGGGGTGACTATATAGCAGACTATATAGCATTGTGTTTAATGCCACTCTGTGTACACGGTTCAGCCACACTATATAGCATTGTGTTTACTTCCACTCTGTGTCTGCTGGGAACAGTAGTACACCGCTCACCCGCCACTGTATAGCATTGTGCTCTGTGTCGCTGCTGACAATAGTGGTACACCGCTCACCCACCACTGTATAGCATTTCTGTACTGCCACTGTACTGCTGCCAGTCAGCGTGTACTTTAAGGATAAGTGAAATGAGGAAGAAATCCGGTGAAAGAGGGAGGGGCAAGGGAAGAGGTGTTTCCCCTGACGGTTCACGTACAGGCCACAGGGGAGCACCCAAGAAAACCCACTCAATACCGCCCATGTTGTCCAGGACAACAACCCTCACAGATCCAAAAGAACAGGACCAGATAATTACTTGGATGACCTCTCAAGCGTCCAGCAGTGGGTTAAGCAGCACCAGCACATCACGCACGAGGTCCGAGTCCTCAGCCAGTTACAAGGAGCCAGTGGGCACAAAGCTGACACAACCGGCAGCGACACCACGCACACAACTGCCAGATAACCAGACGACGTTGGAGTGAGCTGCGCAGAGGTTGTTCTGGGGAGCTCTACTCCACGGCGGCGGCCCCCCACAATGACATATGACGAGTTTGAGGAGATGGAAGAGGAGGGTATGGACAATGTGGACATAGACCCAGATTTTGTTTGTGAACGAGAACATCGCCGTCGTAGCAGCAGCACAGATGAGTCTGTTGAGGAACCCACTGCTGCACGAGTTCGCCTTGTGCCACAAGGTAGGCGGCGCGCAATTTCAGGCACCGCAAGCATGGAAGTTCAAGTGAGAGGCAAAAGAGGCGCAAACAGAAATCGCCAGCAAGGCAGGTGCTCCAAAGTCTGGGCTTTCTTTGAAGACTGCACTGAGGATGTTACCATGGCGATTTGCAAGGTGTGCAAGACCCGCCTGAGCAGGGGGAAAAGTATTAACAACCTCTCCACCACCAGCATGAGCCGCCACATTCTATCCAAACATCCCACTCTGTGGGCAAACGCGGCAGGACAGGGTACCACCAGCAACACTGCCTCCCTTGGGTTCACCAGACTCACCACCAGACCCGCCTCAGCAGCAGCAGTAGCCCAGCCATTGCGTGGTTCACAACATTCACAAACATCAGACGATGCTGACACTGTCACTTTCCGGACTAGTGCTCTTGAGGTCTCCCAGTGTTCATCAAACACAACAACCAACAGCCCTTCGGTGTGCAGCCCTACGGTTGAGTTGTCTGTCTCTGAGATATTTGAGCGCAAGAGGAAATTGCCAGCAAATGACCCCCGGGCCGGGGCAGTAACAGCCAGCCAGCATAGGCAAGGTTCTGGCCTGCGAAATGCTGCCATATCGAGTGGTGGAGACAAACAGCTTCAAGGGCATGATGTCAGTGGCCATCCCACGTTACGTGGTTCCCAGCCGCTACCACTTTGCGCGCTCTGCAGTGCCTGAGTTGCATGAGCACGTGGTCAGCTAAATAACCCGAAGCTTGAAGAATGCCGTTGCCTGCAAGGTTCACCTCACCACTGAAACCTGGACGAGTGCGTTCGGCCAGGGTCGATACATCTCCCTTACCGCGCACTGGGTGAACCTTGTGGAGCCTGGCAGCGATTCCTCACCTGCTACGGCGCGGGTGTTGCCCACGCCGCAAACAGCTGCACCGCCGTCCCTCCCACTGGATAACAACAGCAGCACCTACCTCTCTGACTCCTTCTCCTCCAACGCATCTCAAAGCTGTACCTCATCCGGAAACGCTAACCCAGCACCAGCAGCAGTAGGATCGTGGAAGCAGTGCAGCACAGCTGTTGGCATGCGTCAGCAAGCGTTGCTGAAGCTGATCTGCCTTGGGGATAAGCAGCACACAGGGGAGGAAATTTGGAGGGGAATAAAGGAACAGACGGATTTGTGGCTGGCACCGCTGGACCTGAAACCGGGCATGAAGCTAGACACCTGGTACGAACTGGCAATGTACGCAATAGAGGTGCTGGCTTGCCCGGCAGCCAGCGTTATGTCGGAATGCTGTTTCAGTGCTGCCGGAGGCATCATCACAGATCGGCGTATCCGCCTCTCCACAGAAAATGCAGACCGTCTGACTCAAATTAAAATGAATCAATCCTGGATTGGAAACGACTACGCAACACTCCAGGACCCCAACCAAGTAACATGACCAATGAACATCTGGGATGGTTTAGCGTTTCCGGTCCCTGTTTTTTGAACCTCTCATCTGTATTACATTTATGACTGCATGGCGGCAAAAAGCATTGCTGCTATATCCGCACGCTTTTTGTCCTCATGCAAGGCCTGGGTTGTTGTGTCTCAAAAAGCATGGCCTTCTTCTCCTCCTGCGCCTGCTCCTGTTCCATCACGTGTGCTGCTGCTGATGGGTTAGCGTTGCCGCCCGGTCCCTGTTTATTGAACCTCTTATCTTTATTACATTTATGACTGCATGCATGGCGGTAAAAAGCATGCTATCCGCACGCTTTTTGTCCTCATGCAAGGCCTGAGTTGTTGTGTCTCACAAAGCGTGGCCTTCTCCTCCTGCGCCTCCTCCTGTTCCATCACGTGTGCTGCTGCTGCTGCTGCTGCTGGGATAGAGTTGCCGGTCCCTGTTTATGGAACCTCTTATCTTTATTACATTTATGACTGCATGGCGGTACAAAGCATGCTATCCGCACGCTTTTTGTCCTCATGCAAGGCCTGGGTTGTTGTGTCTCACAAAGCGTGGCCTTCTCCTCCTGCGCCTCCTCCTGTTCCATCACGTCTGCTGCTTCTGGGTTAGCGTTGCCGCGTGGTCCCTGTTTATTGAACCACTTATCTTTATTACATTTATGACTGCATGGCGGTACAAAGCATGCTATCCGCACGCTTCTTGTCCTCATGCAAGGCCTGGGTTGTTGTGTCTCACAAAGCGTGGCCTTCTCCTCCTGCGCCTCCTCCTGTTCCATCACGTGTGCTGCTGCTGGGTTAGCGTTGCCGCGTGGTCCCTGTTTATTGAACCACTTATCTTTATTACATTTATGACTGCATGGCGGTACAAAGCATGCTATCCGCACGCTTCTTGTCCTCATGCAAGGCCTGGGTTGTTGTGTCTCACAAAGCGTGGCCTTCTCCTCCTGCGCCTCCTCCTGTTCCATCACGTGTGCTGCTGCTGGGTTAGCGTTGCCGCGTGGTCCCTGTTTATTGAACCACTTATCTTTATTACATTTATGACTGCATGGCGGTACAAAGCATGCTATCCGCACGCTTCTTGTCCTCATGTAAGGCCTGGGTTGTTGTGTCTCAAAGCGTGGCCTTCTCCTCCTGCGCCACCCTCCTCCTGTTCCATCACGTGTGCTGCTGCTGCTGCTGGGTTAGCGTTACCGGTCCCTTTTCCTGGAACCTCTTATATGTATTACATTTATGACTGCATGCCGACAAAAAACATGTTACCTGTGCAAAGAAAACAGACATTTCCCGCATTTAAAAGACAGTTTTCCCTTTGAAACTTTAAAATCGATTTTCTCAAAAACTATAAGCTCTTTTTGCTAATTTTTTTTCCTCTTGTACCCACTCCCAAGGTGCACATACCCTGTAAATTTGGGGTATGTAGCATGTAAGGAGGCTTTACAAACCACAAAAGTTCGGGTCCCCATTGACTTCCATTATGTTCGGAGTTCGGGTCGAACACCCGAACATCGCGGCCATGTTCGGCCTGTTCGGCCCGAACCCGAACATCTAGATGTTCGCCTAACACTACTACTGATAACATTAGAAGAATGGTGAGCACAATTGAGGTCATGAATCATGCTAGAGGGCCTTCTCTGCTCCTATCATTGGATGCAGAGAAGGCCTTCGACAGAGTCGATTGGAGATATCTACGTTTAGTATTGCAGAAATTTGGGATCACTGGGGAATCTCTTAATGGAGTACGAAGCCTGTATACACATCCAACGGCATCGGTTTGTAACATGGGGTTGCGATCTAATCCCTTCCCGATCATGAATGGCACTAGACAGGGGTGCCCTCTCTCTCCCCTCCTCTTCGCTCTGTGTATTGAGCCTTTGGCCCATATGCAATTCACTTTTTCACCTGAGTTTTCTCCTAGGAGATATTTTTTTATCTTCAAATTAAAATAACTTTCCAGCACTTTTCAAGTAAAAAAGTACCAAAAAGTAAATAAAAAAGGACTATCAAAATTATTTTGAGCATTTTCTTGCTTTCTGATGGCTTAAAATGCATTGTATTGACAAATTTAAAAATATCATCATGGAGAAAACTCAGGTGAAAAAGTTAATTGCATATGGCCCTTTGGCTCTATTGGCTAGAGGGGAAGTTGATATTAGGGGGGTGAGGATTGGAGGGGAGGTATTTAAAATTGCATTGTTTGCAGATGACACAGTGTTCACCCTCTCCAGTCCTCACACCTCTTTACCAGCTTTATTCAAGCTGTTAGATGAGTTTTGTTCTGTATCTGGCTTTAAAATCAATCGCTCTAAGTCGGAAGCAATGGCATTTGGGCTGAAGCATTTGCAACAAGAAGCCCTGGCCACCTCTTTTAAATTTAAGATCCAAAATAAAGGTCTGAAATATTTAGGGGTTACTCTGACGCCCTCTATTGTGTAACTGTATTCAGCCAATTATACTCCCATTATCTCAAAATTACACACTTTGCTAAATGAGTAGAATCAGTATAATATCTCCCTGACCGGCCGCATAAATGCTCTTAAGATGACAGCTTTGCCGAAAATCCTCTACCTTTTTCGAGCTCTCCCCATTAGGATTTCTCTCTCAGATATCAAAAAGCTACAGTCACACTTCCTGAGATTTTTATGGGTGGGCAAGGTCCCTAGAATAAGATACCAATATTTAGCTAGAGGGAAAAAAACAGGGCGGTCTGGGAGCACCCATGTTACTTAAATACTTTCATGCCTCTAGACTAGCTCAATTAGCACAATGGTCAGCCTCTAAGGGTACAATTAGATGGGTTGACCTGGAGGCAGCCCTAGTACATCCTTTCCCTCTGTCTTCCCTGCTTTGGACTAAACACCCTTTTCTGAATAAGTCAGGACCTATAGCTGTTATCCTAGAATCCCTATTTATTTGGAAAGGACAACACTTCAGACTTGGCTCCTTTACAAACGCTCCCCAGACGAATCCATTCTTTTCAATCGTGATTTTCCACCGGGACTGGAAATCCAACCATGGGTAAACTGGCTGAAGACGGGTCCCTTTACACTCAAAGATATAGCTCCTGGAGGTATTATAGCTTCTTGGGAGGAAACCCAGACTAAATTCAAGTTTCAGGCACAAGATTTTTTTAGATATCTCCAAGTTAGGCATTTTGTGCAGGGTTGCGCAATGGAGGATCTCGAGATCTCAATATCCCCTATTGCTAGGGAATTCCACTCCTATAAGCATACTCCTGGTATGATATCACTGTTTTATCACTACGTTTGGTACCGGCATCTGGAAATGATCTCCCCTGCCATGATCAAGTGGCAGGAGAGACTTCAGAAAGTGTGGTCCCTGGATGATTGGGAAACTATCTTCTTGGATCTAGCTAAATCCTCTAGAAACAGCCTAGTCAGGGAAAGAGGGTACAAAATTCTATATGACTGGTATAGATCTCCTGCACTCCTTTTTAGAAAAGGGGTCTTTCCCCCACAGATATCTGTTTTAGAGGTTGCGCACAGCAGGCAGACCATGCGCACTGCTGGTGGTTCTGCAAGATAGTGCAGGATTTCTGGAAATTATGCTTCCAACTGGCTTCTGAAGTCCTGAATGTAGAGATTACTCCTGACCCATGGGTTGCCCTGTTCGGTCACACTGATCCTTTTCTTTCTAATCATAATAACAAATTGTTAGTACACTTTTGTAATGCCACCAAGGCTAGTATAGCAAAAGAATGGAAATCTTCTTCCCTGACAAAAACTGCCCTTAAACACAAAATTAGTGAATACTAGTGTTGGGCGAACAGTGTTCGCCACTGTTCGGGTTCTGCAGAACATCACCCTGTTCGGGTGATGTTCGAGTTCGGCCGAACACCTGACGGTGCTCGGCCAAACCGTTCGGCCATATGGCCGAACTAAGAGCGCATGGCCGAACGTTCCCCGAACGTTCGGCTAGCGCTGTGATTGGCCGAACGGGTCACGTGGTTCGGACCCGAACGCGCTCTGATTGGCCGAACTGTCATGTGGTTCGGGTAAATAAATACCCGAACCACGTCATATCTCCGCCATTTGTCTGTGGGTTTAGCTTTGGGTAGGCAGGCAGGGTAGTTCGCGCTCCAGCCACGCTAGCCAGGGTCCCCCCCAGTCATTGTGTGTCACTGCTGGGAACAGTGGTACACCGCTCGTTCAGCCACACTATATAGCATTCTGTGTACTGTTCTGTGTCTGCTGGGAACAGTAGTACACCGCTCGTTCAGCCACACTATATAGCATTCTGTGTACTGTTCTGTGTCTGCTGGGAACAGTAGTACACCGCTCGTTCAGCCACACTATATAGCATTCTGTGTACTGTTCTGTGTCTGCTGGGAACAGTAGTACACCGCTCGTTCAGCCACACTATATAGCATTCTGTGTACTGTTCTGTGTCTGCTGGGAACAGTAGTACACCGCTCGTTCAGCCACACTATATAGCATTCTGTGTACTGTTCTGTGTCTGCTGGGAACAGTAGTACACCGCTCGTTCAGCCACACTATATAGCATTCTGTGTACTGTTCTGTGTCTGCTGGGAACAGTAGTACACCGCTCGTTCAGCCACACTATATAGCATTCTGTGTACTGTTCTGTGTCTGCTGGGAACAGTAGTACACCGCTCGTTCAGCCACACTATATAGCATTCTGTGTACTGTTCTGTGTCTGCTGGGAACAGTAGTACACCGCTCGTTCAGCCACACTATATAGCATTCTGTGTACTGTTCTGTGTCTGCTGGGAACAGTAGTACACCGCTCGTTCAGCCACACTATATAGCATTCTGTGTACTGTTCTGTGTCTGCTGGGAATAGTGGTACACCGCTCGTTCAGCCACACTATATAGCATTCTGTGTACTGTTCTGTGTCTGCTGGGAACAGTAGTACACCGCTCGTTCAGCCACACTATATAGCATTCTGTGTACTGTTCTGTGTCTGCTGGGAACAGTAGTACACCGCTCGTTCAGCCACACTATATAGCATTCTGTGTACTGTTCTGTGTCTGCTGGGAACAGTAGTACACCGCTCGTTCAGCCACACTATATAGCATTCTGTGTACTGTTCTGTGTCTGCTGGGAACAGTAGTACACCGCTCGTTCAGCCACACTATATAGCATTCTGTGTACTGTTCTGTGTCTGCTGGGAATAGTGGTACACCGCTCGTTCAGCCACACTATATAGCATTCTGTGTACTGTTCTGTGTCTGCTGGGAATAGTGGTACACCGCTCGTTCAGCCACACTATATAGCATTCTGTGTACTGTTCTGTGTCTGCTGGGAACAGTAGTACACCGCTCGTTCAGCCACACTATATAGCATTCTGTGTACTGTTCTGTGTCTGCTGGGAACAGTAGTACACCGCTCGTTCAGCCACACTATATAGCATTCTGTGTACTGTTCTGTGTCTGCTGGGAACAGTAGTACACCGCTCGTTCAGCCACACTATATAGCATTCTGTGTACTGTTCTGTGTCTGCTGGGAATAGTGGTACACCGCTCGTTCAGCCACACTATATAGCATTCTGTGTACTGTTCTGTGTCTGCTGGGAATAGTGGTACACCGCTCGTTCGCCACTGTATAGCATTGTGCTCTGTGTCGCTGCTGGGAATAGTGGTACACCGCTCACCCGTCACTGTATAGCATTGTGCTCTGTGTCGCTGCTGGGAATAGTGGTACACCGCTCACCCGTCACTGTATAGCATTGTGCTCTGTGTCGCTGCTGGGAATAGTGGTACTGTATAGCATTTCTGTACTGCCACTGTACTGCTGCCAGTCAGCGTGTACTGTAAGGATAAGTGAAATGAGGAAGAAATCCGGTGAAAGAGGGAGGGGCAAGGGAAGAGGTGTTTCCCCTGACGGTTCACGTACAGGCCACAGGGGAGCACCCAAGAAAACCCACTCAATACCGCCCATGTTGTCCAGGACAACAACCCTCACAAATCCAAAAGAACAGGACCAGATAATTACTTGGATGACCTCTCAAGCGTCCAGCAGTGGGTTAAGCAGCACCAGCACATCACGCACGAGGTCCGAGTCCTCAGCCAGTTACAAGGAGCCAGTGGGCACAAAGCTGACACAACCGGCAGCGACACCACGCACACAACTGCCAGATAACCAGTCCGATGAATTACCTCAGGACACAATGGGGTATTCGCAGGAGCTATTCCCAGCCCAACAAACTTCCACCTTTCAAAGGTCAATGGAGGAACAGCCAGAAATGTTGTGCCTGGATTCACAACCGTTAACTGTGGGAAATGCACCGCGCACTGAAATACAAGGCGAGTCCGAAGAGGACTCGGAAACCCAAATCCCAGAGCAATTTGGGCAGGAGGGGTTGCAATTGCAGGAGGTCGGCCGACAAGATCTGGAAGACGACGTTGGAGTGTGCTGCGCAGAGGTTGTTGTGGGGAGCTCTACTCCACGGCGGTGGCCCACAATGACATATGACGAGTTTGAGGAGATGGAAGAGGAGGGTATGGACAATGTGGACAGAGACCCAGATTTTGTTTGTGAACGAGAACATCGCCGTCGTAGCAGCAGCACAGATGAGTCTGTTGAAGAACACACTGCTGCACGAGTTCGCCTTGTGCCACAAGGTAGGCGGCGCGCAATTTCAGGCACCACAAGCGTGGAAGTTCAAGTGAGAGGCAAAAGAGGAGCAAACAGAAATCGCCAGCAAGGAGGCAGGTGCTCCAAAGTCTGGGCTTTCTTTGAAGACTGCACTGAGGATGTTTCCATGGCGATTTGTGTGCAAGACCCGCCTGAGCAGGGGGAAAAATATTAACAACCTCTCCACCACCAGCATGAGCCGTCACATGCTATCCAAACATCCCACTCTTTGGGCAAACGCGTCAGGACAGGGTACCAGAAACAACACTGCCTCCCTTGGGTTCACCAGACCCGCCTCAGCAGCAGCAGTAGCCCAGCCATTGCGTGGTTCACAACATTCACAAACATCAGACGACGCTGACACTGTCACTTTCCGGAGTAGTGCTCTTGAGGTCTCCCAGTGTTCATCAAACACAACAACCAACAGCCCTTCCGTGTGCAGCGCTACGGTTCAGTTGTCTGTGTCGGAGATGTTTGAGCGCAAGAGGAAATTGCCAGCAAATGACCCCCGGGCCGTGGCAGTAACAGCCAGCATAGCCAAGCTTCTGGCCTGCGAAATGCTGCCATATCGATTGGTGGAGACAAACAGCTTCAAGGGCATGATGTCAGTGGCCATCCCACGTTACGTGGTTCCCAGCCGCTACCACTTTGCACGCTCTGCAGTGCCTGAGTTGCATGAGCACGTGGTCAGCAAAATAACCCGAAGCTTGAAGAATGCCGTTGCCTGCAAGGTTCACCTCACCACTGACACCTGGACGAGTGCGTTCGGCCAGGGTCGATACATCTCCCTTACCGCGCACTGGGTGAACCTTGTGGAGCCTGGCAGCGATTCCTCACCTGCTACGGCACGGGTGTTGCCCACGCCACAAACAGCTGCACCGCCGTCCCTCCCACTGGATAACAGCAGCACCTACCTCTCTGACTCCTTCTCCTCCAACGCATCTCAAAGCTGTACCTCATCCGGAAACGCTAACCCAGCAGCAGTAGGATCATGGAAGCAGTGCAGCACAGCTGTTGGCATGCGTCAGCAAGCGTTGCTGAAGCTAATCTGCCTTGGGGATAAGCAGCACACAGGGGAGGAAATTTGGAGGGGAATAAAGGAACAGACGGATTTGTGGCTGGCACCGCTGGACCTGAAACCGGGCATGGTTGTGTGTGATAATGGGAGTAATCTCATTCGCGCTTTAAGGTTGGCTAAGCTGACACACATCCCTTGCCTGGCGCACGTGATGAACCTAGTAGTTCAGCGGTTCCTGAGGACATACCCAGGCGTGCCCGATCTGCTGTTGAAGGTGCGTCGAGCGTCCAAACATTGTAGAAATTCCAGTACTGCTTCGGGGGCACTCGCCAAGATGCAGGAGCGCTTCAATCTCCCCCACCATCGCTTGCTGTGTGATGTCCCTACGCGCTGGAATTCTACGCTGCACATGCTAGCCCGCTTTTGCGAGCAGAAGAGTGCAGTGGTCCAGTACATGACGGCGCAGTACCGAGGCGCATCCGGCCAGCTGCCAAGCTTCTGTGGATCCGATTGGGCCAACATGTTGGACCTCTGCCAAGTCCTCCAAAATTTTGAGCAATCCACGTTGCTTGTGAGCAGTGACAACTCTTCAGTCAGCATTACCATACCACTGCTGTGTTTACTGAAGAGGTCGATGTTAAAAATCAAGGAAACAGCTGTCATGATGCAACTGGGGGAATCTGAAGGAGAAAACGATCAGCGTGATGGTACCAACATCAGGCCATCCGCCTCAGGGAACGCTGGCCCCAGCAGCTATGACGAAGAAGAGGAGGAGGAACAGCTGGAGTTGGAGCAGGAATTTCATGCCACCACTGACGAGGGCCAGAGCGGTGCACGTTGGACTTCCACAATTCAACGCGAATGGTCAGCAGAAGCAGACCAGGAGGAAGGTGACGACTATGATGCATCACAACAACTATCACAACGCTCACAAGAGGATGATGAGGATTCTGGTAGGACTCTGGCACACATGGCTCAATTCATGCTAGACTGCATTGAACGTGACCCACGCATTGTGCGCATTCTGGACAACACCAATTACTGGGTTTATACCCTTCTGGATCCACGGTACAAACACAATGTTCCAAAACTGCTTGAAGAAAGAGTCAGACAGGTCAAAATGGAAGAATACCAGCAGGCCCTTGTGGAGACTTTAGAGAGGAGATTGACATCCTCCCCCTCCTCTAGCCAGTTGTACGCAGACAGACTGACTTCCGCAAACCCAGGACGACCAGGAGGGCAGCAAACAACGCAAGCCGCAGCTAGTACCCAAAAGGGAATGGTATCGGCAGTGTCCTTGGAGTGGGAAAATTTTCTGACACCCATGCAGCCGCAGCCCACTGAACAGCAAGCGTGCAGATCCACCTCCAACACCGATCGCCTGGAGAAGATGGTCAAGGACTACATGTCAGATGGCGTAGCTGTGTCGAACCATCCATCTGCACCCTTCAACTATTGGGTATCGAAGCTAGACACCTGGCACGAACTGGCAATGTACGCAATAGAGGTGCTGGCTTGCCCGGCAGCCAGCGTTATGTCGGAACGCTGTTTCAGTGCTGCGGAGGCATCGTCACAGATCGGCGTATCCGCCTCTCTACAGAAAATGCAGACCGTCTGACTCAAATTAAAATGAATCAATCCTGGATTGGAAATGACTACGCAACACTCCAGGACCCCAACCAAGTAACATGACCAATGAACATCTGGGATGGTGTTGCGTTTCCGGGCCCTGTTTATTGAACCTCTCATCTGTATTACATTTATGACTGCATGGCGGCAAAAAGCATTGCTGCTATATCCGCACGCTTTTTGTCCACATGCAAGGCCTGGGTTGTTGTGTCTCACAAAGCGTGGCCTTCTCCTCCTGCGCCTGCTCCTGTTCCATCACGTCTGCTGCTGCTGGGTTAGCGTTGCCGCGTGGTCCCTGTTTATTGAACCACTTATCTTTATTACATTTATGACTGCATGGCGGTACAAAGCATGCTATCCGCACGCTTCTTGCCCTCATGCAAGGCCTGGGTTGTTGTGTCTCACAAAGCGTGGCCTTCTCCTCCTGCGCCTGCTCCTGTTCCATCACGTCTGCTGCTGCTGGGTTAGCGTTGCCGCGTGGTCCCTGTTTATTGAACCACTTATCTTTATTACATTTATGACTGCATGGCGGTACAAAGCATGCTATCCGCACGCTTCTTGCCCTCATGCAAGGCCTGGGTTGTTGTGTCTCACAAAGCGTGGCCTTCTCCTCCTGCGCCTGCTCCTGTTCCATCACGTCTGCTGCTGCTGGGTTAGCGTTGCCGCGTGGTCCCTGTTTATTGAACCACTTATCTTTATTACATTTATGACTGCATGGCGGTACAAAGCATGCTATCCGCACGCTTCTTGCCCTCATGCAAGGCCTGGGTTGTTGTGTCTCACAAAGCGTGGCCTTCTCCTCCTGCGCCTGCTCCTGTTCCATCACGTCTGCTGCTGCTGGGTTAGCGTTGCCGCGTGGTCCCTGTTTATTGAACCACTTATCTTTATTACATTTATGACTGCATGGCGGTACAAAGCATGCTATCCGCACGCTTCTTGCCCTCATGCAAGGCCTGGGTTGTTGTGTCTCACAAAGCGTGGCCTTCTCCTCCTGCGCCTGCTCCTGTTCCATCACGTCTGCTGCTGCTGGGTTAGCGTTGCCGCGTGGTCCCTGTTTATTGAACCACTTATCTTTATTACATTTATGACTGCATGGCGGTACAAAGCATGCTATCCGCACGCTTCTTGCCCTCATGCAAGGCCTGGGTTGTTGTGTCTCACAAAGCGTGGCCTTCTCCTCCTGCGCCTGCTCCTGTTCCATCACGTCTGCTGCTGCTGGGTTAGCGTTGCCGCGTGGTCCCTGTTTATTGAACCACTTATCTTTATTACATTTATGACTGCATGGCGGTACAAAGCATGCTATCCGCACGCTTCTTGCCCTCATGCAAGGCCTGGGTTGTTGTGTCTCACAAAGCGTGGCCTTCTCCTCCTCCTGCGCCACCCTCCTCCTGTTCCATCACGTGTGCTGCTGCTGGGTTAGCGTTACCGGTCCCTTTTCCTGGAACCTCTTATATGTATTACATTTATGACTGCATGCCGACAAAAAACATGTTACCTGTGCAAAGAAAACAGACATTTCCCGCATTTAAAAGACAGTTTTCCCTTTGAAACTTTAAAATCGATTTTCTCAAAAACTATAAGCTCTTTTTGCTAATTTTTTTTTCCTCTTGTACCCACTCCCAAGGTGCACATACCCTGTAAATTTGGGGTATGTAGCATGTAAGGAGGCTTTACAAACCACAAAAGTTCGGGTCCCCATTGACTTCCATTATGTTCGGAGTTCGGGTCGAACACCCGAACATCGCGGCCATGTTCGGCCTGTTCGGCCCGAACCCGAACATCTAGATGTTCGCCCAACACTAGTGAATACTATTGGATGGAGACGATAACAACTTCTTTATATAACGAGGAGGATCGGTTTGAAAAGATATGGTCGCCTTGGGCGGATAGATTTTTGTAAGAATGTCTTATTCAGATGGCTTATGTTATTAACCATTTTCTTTCCCCCCTGGCAACTCTTGCGGGCATTTTGGGTCATCTGGGTCATAAGCTATCTGATATGTTTTTTGTTGACATATGGGATTAATACACTACTGTAGTTGCGGTTATGATAATGACATGAGAATTGATTTGACTTTATCTTGTAGTTAATCAATGACTGATACCAAAATGAAACTTTTATGTTGTATGTACAATAAGTTTTTCAATAAAAGCTTTATTGTTGAAAAAAAAAAAAAGCCAAAGAGCATCAAGGAAACCTTTCAGTAATGGCAGCCTTCATAATCTCTTTGTTAGCCTCATAAATCTTTGTCACTTCAAAAGACCCTTCTTGGGGGAATACCAATCAGTCATTTGGGATTTTTTTCAGTCTCTTTCCTCACCCTAAGATTTGATTTTCACTATTTTGTGCTTTGGTTCAGGACTATACCCAAGAAATTGTTGAAATTTTCAGTTACTTGTAAAGTATCAGTAGTACTTTGTGTTTGAAAGGCAAGAAAAAGTTATTGCAGTCTAGTGTTAGGCTTTAGGACAGTTTCAAGTGTACCTGACACAAATTGATAAAATGGTGTATTAGTACTCCATTGGTGAGTTGGACACAGGGTGAGCAGAATGATGGTTCTCCCTGCTGCAGCAAAACTCCCTGGCAGCATTAAATACTATTCCCCCTCTGAGCCAATGGAATTGCCAGACCCTGATTTACTCTTACTCATCCCGTGCAGCATAACATTGCTGCTATGGGGTGCCTGGTTTTGGTGCCCGGTGCTGAGCACCGTGCAGCAAAACCACCTGCTTCAGGCTTTTTCCATCCCGCTACAGTCTGTCTGCTCCTTTGCAGTCATGAACTTCTGCACAACTGTGGTCCTGGTCACAAGCACCATCAATCACACTCTCATGGCTGGGAGCATTATGCACATGTGAAGTGCATAATGGACCACAAACTTCACATAAGCACAAAGGAGGGGACCAGACAGACACAGAAGGAGCAGACAGACTACAGGGGACTGGAGGCTCCAGCTAAGCAAAACGTATTTACTCCAATTGGTCTCAGGTTTAATTTAAGCTTAGATAAGGGTTAAAATATAATAGAAAGGATGTTAAATCTTGCGCTGCTAGGGCGGTGATCAAGGGTGGCTGCATTCGGTCACACTTTAGCTGCTCCTTTAAAGCCCAGCTGTCAGAAAGGCTTGGTCAGGAAAACAAAAGTAGAGAAGGGGGAGCGCTCCATAGTGTGATACTGCTTTATTAAAACAAATTGCGCAAATGTGAACCTTATAACCTTAGCTGACGAAGGCGTGGAACGCCGAAATGCGTAATAACACCACCAGCACACGTTTATCCCTTGGGGGAGCAACCAGGGTCACTCTCCATCCGAACCATCCAACTCCGATGGCCACGGCAGTTTGAAGTGCACCCACCAAGGAAGGATTTTAAGGCTGCAAAGCCTGATTACATGCTTGTATCCACTTGCATCTAGTAAGTGCATTTTTATTTTGCGCAATTTGTTTTAATAAAGCAGTATCACACTATGGAGCGCTCCTCCTTCTCTACTTTCATTAAAATATAATAAGAGATGAAGTGAAAGCATACAATTAGGAAAGAATTGCTGATAGCGTGATAAATAATTTAGAGCAGGCATCATTTAAAATATCTACAAAGAACTTAGATAAAAGGTCAAGTTATGCTTAGGCATTTGGTATGGTAGGGGTTAAGGTTGGATGCAAAGTCAAAGCTTGATGACTTCGGGTGAAGCAGTCTGGAAAAGGTTATGGATAGACTTCCTGTTAGGAATAAGCCTGCACCTATTCAGTGGGGGGACCTTGGACAAGACTCCCTAACACTACTACTGCCTATAGAGCACATTCTAGTGGCTGCAGCTCTGTCTGCCAGTAGAAAAGCACAATATAAATGTTCTGTATCTTGTCTTTGTTTCTAGTCTTAGGAACAGAGGAGATCAGGCATAGATAACTTCTTTAGCGCTAAGTGTTTGCATGTAGGAGGAGAGACACAGAGGACAGCAAGGTTTACTTTGGATAAATAGTGGCTATCGCAGGTGCCGGAGTTCTGCTATACTCTAGTGGAACTTCTGTGTGGAATAATTAGCAGCTATTGCGGGAGCCAGAGATCTGCTTTACTATAGCGGATAATTAGTGGCCATAGCCAAAAGTTAATGTAGGGGTAAGAGTAGGGAGGGATTTAGCGTTAGGCATCAGTATAGGGGTCAAAGTTAGGCTTGGGAAAGGAAGAGGGGTTAATGATAGGAGTAGAAAGGGGAGGGTGCATGTGAGGGTCAGGAAGTGGTTAAGTCATAGTAGAGTATCTATAAATTTACCCATATTCTACTAACTGGTAAATCCGCACCCATTTTGACTGGTGGCTTTTTTAAATGTATGCCTCATCTCTGCAAACAAGCAGCCTGCAACAAGTACAGCTTACATTTAAAAAGTTCAGTTCCAAAGATAACTTACACTAATTTGGTGTTTTGGTGTTTACACATTTGAGGCTTGATTCACAAAGCGGTGCTAACCTAGTTAGAGACTTTAGGCGTGATAACCATTGCACCACGCTGGTGAAAAGCCAGTTTAGGTGTGATAAGTTTAGGCGTGATAAGTTTAGATAAGTTTAGATCACGCGCAAAGTCCCGCACGCAAAGCAGCGCCATTAAACTCTATGCAAAGTGCACCAGACTAGTGCAAAACTTTTGATCAGCTGTGCAGTGCTAACCCAGTTGGTGCTTAAACGTATCACGCCTAAACTTATCACACCTAAACTTATCACACCTAAACTTATCATGCCTAAACTTGTCCCGCCTAAACTGAGTTTAGGCGTGATAAGGGGCTTTTCACCAGGGTGTTAACTGTAAGCACCGCTTTGTGACTCAAGCCTTTGGTATTTAGTTAGGCTTTGCACCTCCACAAGGCTAACACTAAGTCCAAGGAGGACAGGCCCTATAGGTACTAGAAAGCACAGGTAAGTCGCTTTATATCTAAAAGAGCTATTTGCTCAAAAGGAGGGAACAGGCATATCAGGTTACTCCTCAGTAGGTTAGAACACTTTTCATAAGTGCAGAGACCGATATATAATGTGGAGGTCTTTGCTGATCCCCCACAAAAATGATTGAGGTGTAGCTATTCCACATAGAGGTCGCATGTAAACCCACTACACTATACAGAATATACAACAGGTAAGCTCAGATGCAGGCTTGATAACCTGCATAGGGAGCCCCTTAGTAGTATAGTATATGCTGCAAAGTGAAAATACTGGAGAGATTGCAGAGTGGATATGAGGTGCTATTTACAAAAGTGCTGCAATATGGAACTCTAACATGTTTCACCCTACGGCTTTTTCAAAGAGTGCTATACATATATACAGTAATTATTTACAAAGTGCAAGCCCCCACCAGTAGCAATTCCCCCAGCAAACGCCCAAGTCAGAGCTGAATTGCCTTATGAGGCACAGGTTTTTATACTGAAGACTGGTGGGGAAACGCATTACATTCATGCTCGTTACAGGGTAGGTACAAGCCATGCATCTTATCAAGGAGGGGAGGGAACTACCCTCCTCTCTGTGTATGTCAGAGGTGAGCCTATTTGCATGTGTTGGCCTAAATTTGCATTTCTTCCAAGTGCCCAGGAGCACTTACAGTGACTTTAATGCAGGAAAGTGTGCCTAGGTCTTCACCCCAGTACCAAGAGGTCACAACATAGAATCTCGCCAAAGGACCGGCACCACTCGATGTATTTAGAAGCTCTTTATAACTTTATTGGCATCAATATGATAGCAACGACAGACGCTGTTTCGGCCCCCATGGGCCTTTATCAAGGCTTTTTGTAAGCGTTACTGTTGCGGTGATGCGGCTTTTTGTACACGTTGCTGTTGCGGTGATGCGGCTTCTTGTACGCGTTGCTGTTGCGGCGTTGTGGCGGTTTTTATGCGTCGCATCTTGACCTTTTTTTTTGTGTGTGCTGGTCAGCTGACAAGACGTGATTTGTCATGTGATCATGACACCATTTTGCCTATCAGGGACTGCTGCAGCAGTTACATGTTATGGTGGAAACTCCCCTTGATCTCTGAGTGGTGAGATTCAAATTTGAACATTGTGTTTTTATTGGTGGTGTATTTTTGGCATGAGTCTTCCATCAGGTCCTCTGCCCTAGGGTGTTGGTGATTGGCTGATGGAGGAATCATGGGTAATTGTGTTTGACTATATACTGTATATGTGCAGTTTTGATATTGTCATTTGATGATCCTGTGCAACTTGATAAAGGCCCATGGGGGCCAAAACAGCGTCTGTCGTTGCTATCATATTGATGCCAATAAAGTTATAAAGAGCTTCTAAATACATCGAGTGGTGCCGGTCCTTTGGCGAGGGCCTAAATTTGCATGCAATGTAAAGTACGCATCGCATCCTGTCATGCGTACTGTAGATAGCCTAAATTTGCATGCAACATAAAGTACGCGTCACCTCCTGTCATGCGTACTAAAGGAGATCAAATTAGCATGCGACGCCGTGTACGCATCGCTGGCGTACATATCAAATTTGCATGCGACGTACCATACGCCTGACCTCAGGTCATGCGTGCACGGGAACTTCCGCACTGAACATTGCAGTGTTCCATAGTCATGACAATCACACGTTATGTGTGCATGTTGTCACTATGGCAACAGTGGCCATTTTAAATTTATAACGTAAACAAAGTTAAAAAGGGGAAGATTACAAGGAGGAATGTATACGTCCGCTTCACATGCGTCTTGATAGTCCGCATGCGACGCGTTAATGTACGCATCTCCTATGTGAAACTTGAAGGCACCGCATAGCAGGACGCATGACTCCCTCTTCACATGCGTCATAACAATCCGCATGTGATGCGTACAAGCAGACGTGTACAGTGGTTAGACAAATGCTGTTCAAAAAGAGTAATCCTAGGTACAAACTCGGATGTACGAATGTATCTATAAGCATCACTGTACATGTAATGTGTCTGTCTCACAGAAAGCATGCGAAGTTGAAATCTTCGTTCAGTCCATTAGGGGCAATGGTATCTAGACGAAGATCCACTGTGACTCGATTTGTGTTAGTTTTTTATCTAGGTCTTAATCTGAGGTGGGTCCTTAGAGAAGGTGCTGTGAACTAATAGATCCCTGAGGTTAGCCGATCTCCTGTAAGTAACTGACGGATTGGAGGGTACCATTTTTACTAGATCTTTATCTTTCTGGAGGATAGGCCAGTAAAGCTTCAAAATTTCAAAAACTGCATGCGATTGTTCTGTGTATGTACCTATCAAACGTGGGGGTAGTCGGCCTTGAGTGCTGGGCTCAATTCGTGAGGTCACTTTTTTGGTGTCTTTCAACGTGTCCTGTCTTGGGATGTTTTTTGCTCGTAGGTAGGCCTTGTTGTTCACTTTACTGAGGAAACCTCTCTGTCTAAATCTTTTAGCTAGGGTACCACATTCATTTTCAAAACCCACTTCATCCAAACAATTCCTGCGTGCTCTCAAAAACTGTCCTACAGGGATACCCTGACGCAATGACCGTGGATGTGAGCTCTCCCATCTTAATAGGGAGTTTGTGGACGTAGGTTTGCGAAAGATGTCTGTCCGCAACTTCCCATTATCAGTGATTTCAATCGTTAAGTTGAGAAAACGGATGTACCTATCGCTAAATTCTGATGTAAATTTCATTCCTATCTCATTCCTGTTTAACAAGGACATAAAATCATCAAAGAGAGGTTTTGTCCCTTCCCACAAGATGATGACATCGTCAATAAAATGCCCCCAATATACAATATGAGAGGTGTAAAATTCCATATCTTCAATAAAGACTATAGTGTCTTCCCACCAGCCCAGGAAAAGGTTTGCATATGAGGGGGCGTGCGCCGTCCCCATAGCACTTCCCCTGAGCTGGTGGTATAATTTTCCATCAAAAAGAAAAATGTTGTGAGTCAGTACAAAACGCAGTAGGTTAAGCAGGGTGTTGTTATGTTGTTGCAAATGCCTTCCCCTTGTATTCAGGAAGTATTCAACTGCTTTAATCCCCAGTTCATGTTGTATAGTGCTATACAATGACTCCACATCAATACTCGCCAGGAAGGTACCCGGTGTCACCTCAACAACCTGCAAACGCATTAGAACATCCTTTGTATCCTGTAGATAAGATGGCAACAATTCAACAAATGGCTGTAAAAATCTATCAATATATTGGCTCACTTGGTCAGTGAGATTCTCACAGCCTGACACTATCGGTCTCCCTGGTGGGGGGATTCTATCCTTGTGAATCTTAGGGAGTGCATAAAATACGGCTAACACAGGATGTTCCGTTGCCCTTTTCAGTCTGTCATAGTCAGTCATCAGTGTCCATCCCTCCATTCATAACACACACTTTTAACAGATCCTGTAATTGTTTTTGATGTTCTCGTAACGGGTTAGTGGGGAGAACTTTATATTGGCTCTCACCCCTCAAAAGTTCCAGACACATTTCTTCATACATAACAGTGTCCATCACCACTATATTTCCTCCTTTGTCAGCAGGTTTAATAATAATCTGATTATTTTGCTTCAGGAGGTCGAGAGCTTTCCTTTCCTCCCCACTCAGGTTATCATGAATAGGTACTCTAAAAGTGTCGGATTCTAGTTTTCTCAATGCTCTCACTACCATATCAACAAAGGCATGCATTTGCGGTTACTGTGTAATGGATGGACAATAAACATTTGTGTTCCTTAGGCCACTAGGTGGCGCTAGATCTCGTGTGCCCTCAGTGTTTTCCCTTAATAGATCCTCCAGGGCCTCTAAGGCCTCTTTTTCACTTTTGGAGGTCTTTTTGTCTTTGGCCTCTTTGGTTTCAAACATTTTTATTAACGCCAGTTTCCTGGCGAATAGATACATATCTTTCACCCACTCAAAAGTGTTTAGTCTGGCTGTTGGTACAAAGGACAGACCCTTGGACAAAAGTGAGGTTTGGACAGAGGATAACAGATGTGAGGATAAATTGATAACACGCAATGTGGTATCTTCATTTTTATTATTATACTCTACCACTGGTGATTCATCTGGCCCTTCCTTTGGCAAGTGTACCCCCAGTGGTTTCAGTCTCTCAGTTTTTTCTTTGTTTATATATCCGGATTTTCTACACATTGTGGACTTGGTATCGTTGAGGTATTGTCTAAAAAACCTTCCTGTGAATTTGTTGGTGGATGTTGGTGTGGAGGTTTTTTGTTAATATAAGGTTGTCTCGGTGTGTATTTTTTATTATTGTTTTTGTTCCTTTGCTGACCTTTTGGTCTGGAAGGTTCAGTGGACGTGTTGGATTCACTGCCCGATTGGGTCTCGGTGTCTGACACGTGTGTTTGTTGGTTATTGGGGGGAGCTGCAGGTTTTTGTTTCTCTGCCCACGTATAGACTTTGTGATTTTGGAAATCAAGTCTGTCTCTCAAGAATTTTTTTTGCTTTCTAGCCTTGATTTCCTCTGTATATGCACTGCAAAGAAATGAACAGCGCTACTTAAAAACAGATGAGTGCTTACCTGCAAAAAAGTGCACACCCCACTCATGGGATTCAAATACACAATGAGCACACACATGACCTGTCTACCACTTGGAGGATGTTAGTTTCACTAACAATTTGCAATTTGTTAGGTACTTGTCCCTCCCACTGTCGTAGAAGTCTTTCCTCCATGGGAGGGGACCTAACACTAACTAAAACCTACCTATGCATATGCATAGCCTGGGCGCGCTACCAGTAAATTTAAATTTAAGAATTGCGCAGAAAAAGTGGGATCAGCGCATCACCAGGCCGCCTCTGGATGGCCTCAGCTCAGAGATGCGCTGAGCCCCCCCAGGAACTACAAAACGCACCTTGAACCCAAACAGAGGCTCTGCATATACACCAAAGAAAAACTATCAAGTGGGAGCAGCTGACCAGAATTAAATCAAACATAGCAAAGAAATGAACAGCGCTACTTAAAAACAGATGAGTGCTTACCTGCAAAAAAGTGCACACCCCACTCATGGGATTCAAATACACAATGAGCACACACATGACCTGTCTACCACTTGGAGGATGTTAGTTTCACTAACAATTTGCAATTTGTTAGGTACTTGTGGTAGACAGGTCATGTGTGTGCTCATTGTGTATTTGAATCCCATGAGTGGGGTGTGCACTTTTTTGCAGGTAAGCACTCATCTGTTTTTAAGTAGCGCTGTTCATTTCTTTGCTATGTTTGATTTAATTCTGGTCAGCTGCTCCCACTTGATAGTTTTTCTTTGGTGTATATGCAGAGCCTCTGTTTGGGTTCAAGGTGCGTTTTGTAGTTCCTGGGGGGGCTCAGCGCATCTCTGAGCTGAGGCCATCCAGAGGCGGCCTGGTGATGCGCTGATCCCACTTTTTCTGCGCAATTCTTAAATTTAAATTTACTGGTAGCGCGCCCAGGCTATGCATATGCATAGGTAGGTTTTAGTTAGTGTTAGGTCCCCTCCCATGGAGGAAAGACTTCTACGACAGTGGGAGGGACAAGTACCTAACAAATTGCAAATTGTTAGTGAAACTAACATCCTCCAAGTGGTAGACAGGTCATGTGTGTGCTCATTGTGTATTTGAATCCCATGAGTGGGGTGTGCACTTTTTTGCAGGTAAGCACTCATCTGTTTTTAAGTAGCGCTGTTCATTTCTTTGCTATGTTTGATTTAATTCTGGTCAGCTGCTCCCACTTGATAGTTTTTCTTTGGTGTATATGCAGAGCCTCTGTTTGGGTTCAAGGTGCGTTTTGTAGTTCCTGGGGGGGCTCAGCGCATCTCTGAGCTGAGGCCATCCAGAGGCGGCCTGGTGATGCGCTGATCCCACTTTTTCTGCGCAATTCTTAAATTTAAATTTACTGGTAGCGCGCCCAGGCTATGCATATGCATAGGTAGGTTTTAGTTAGTGTTAGGTCCCCTCCCATGGAGGAAAGACTTCTACGACAGTGGGAGGGACAAGTACCTAACAAATTGCAAATTGTTAGTGAAACTAACATCCTCCAAGTGGTAGACAGGTCATGTGTGTGCTCATTGTGTATTTGAATCCCATGAGTGGGGTGTGCACTTTTTTGCAGGTAAGCACTCATCTGTTTTTAAGTAGCGCTGTTCATTTCTTTGCTATGTTTGATTTAATTCTGGTCAGCTGCTCCCACTTGATAGTTTTTCTTTGGTGTATATGCAGAGCCTCTGTTTGGGTTCAAGGTGCGTTTTGTAGTTCCTGGGGGGGCTCAGCGCATCTCTGAGCTGAGGCCATCCAGAGGCGGCCTGGTGATGCGCTGATCCCACTTTTTCTGCGCAATTCTTAAATTTAAATTTACTGGTAGCGCGCCCAGGCTATGCATATGCATAGGTAGGTTTTAGTTAGTGTTAGGTCCCCTCCCATGGAGGAAAGACTTCTACGACAGTGGGAGGGACAAGTACCTAACAAATTGCAAATTGTTAGTGAAACTAACATCCTCCAAGTGGTAGACAGGTCATGTGTGTGCTCATTGTGTATTTGAATCCCATGAGTGGGGTGTGCACTTTTTTGCAGGTAAGCACTCATCTGTTTTTAAGTAGCGCTGTTCATTTCTTTGCTATGTTTGATTTAATTCTGGTCAGCTGCTCCCACTTGATAGTTTTTCTTTGGTGTATATGCAGAGCCTCTGTTTGGGTTCAAGGTGCGTTTTGTAGTTCCTGGGGGGGCTCAGCGCATCTCTGAGCTGAGGCCATCCAGAGGCGGCCTGGTGATGCGCTGATCCCACTTTTTCTGCGCAATTCTTAAATTTAAATTTACTGGTAGCGCGCCCAGGCTATGCATATGCATAGGTAGGTTTTAGTTAGTGTTAGGTCCCCTCCCATGGAGGAAAGACTTCTACGACAGTGGGAGGGACAAGTACCTAACAAATTGCAAATTGTTAGTGAAACTAACATCCTCCAAGTGGTAGACAGGTCATGTGTGTGCTCATTGTGTATTTGAATCCCATGAGTGGGGTGTGCACTTTTTTGCAGGTAAGCACTCATCTGTTTTTAAGTAGCGCTGTTCATTTCTTTGCTATGTTTGATTTAATTCTGGTCAGCTGCTCCCACTTGATAGTTTTTCTTTGGTGTATATGCAGAGCCTCTGTTTGGGTTCAAGGTGCGTTTTGTAGTTCCTGGGGGGGCTCAGCGCATCTCTGAGCTGAGGCCATCCAGAGGCGGCCTGGTGATGCGCTGATCCCACTTTTTCTGCGCAATTCTTAAATTTAAATTTACTGGTAGCGCGCCCAGGCTATGCATATGCATAGGTAGGTTTTAGTTAGTGTTAGGTCCCCTCCCATGGAGGAAAGACTTCTACGACAGTGGGAGGGACAAGTACCTAACAAATTGCAAATTGTTAGTGAAACTAACATCCTCCAAGTGGTAGACAGGTCATGTGTGTGCTCATTGTGTATTTGAATCCCATGAGTGGGGTGTGCACTTTTTTGCAGGTAAGCACTCATCTGTTTTTAAGTAGCGCTGTTCATTTCTTTGCTATGTTTGATTTAATTCTGGTCAGCTGCTCCCACTTGATAGTTTTTCTTTGGTGTATATGCAGAGCCTCTGTTTGGGTTCAAGGTGCGTTTTGTAGTTCCTGGGGGGGCTCAGCGCATCTCTGAGCTGAGGCCATCCAGAGGCGGCCTGGTGATGCGCTGATCCCACTTTTTCTGCGCAATTCTTAAATTTAAATTTACTGGTAGCGCGCCCAGGCTATGCATATGCATAGGTAGGTTTTAGTTAGTGTTAGGTCCCCTCCCATGGAGGAAAGACTTCTACGACAGTGGGAGGGACAAGTACCTAACAAATTGCAAATTGTTAGTGAAACTAACATCCTCCAAGTGGTAGACAGGTCATGTGTGTGCTCATTGTGTATTTGAATCCCATGAGTGGGGTGTGCACTTTTTTGCAGGTAAGCACTCATCTGTTTTTAAGTAGCGCTGTTCATTTCTTTGCTATGTTTGATTTAATTCTGGTCAGCTGCTCCCACTTGATAGTTTTTCTTTGGTGTATATGCAGAGCCTCTGTTTGGGTTCAAGGTGCGTTTTGTAGTTCCTGGGGGGGCTCAGCGCATCTCTGAGCTGAGGCCATCCAGAGGCGGCCTGGTGATGCGCTGATCCCACTTTTTCTGCGCAATTCTGTATATGCACTGACTTTCCTCTGAAGTTTATCTTCAAATTTCTTGAACTCTGGATGTCCCGAGAGCTCGAGAAGAACTTTTTGTATTTTAGTTCATAATCGTGCAAATATTGCATTTGTTGCAGAGTCTGTGTGGTTTTTAGCTCCTCCCAGGAGCCGATCTCCTTACAGGAGATCGGCTAACCTCAGGAATCTATTAGTTCACAGCACCTTCTCTAAGGACCCACCTCAGATTAAGACCTGGTTACCGTCTAAACCAAACGGTTCGTTCCATTGTGGAAGGTGCAAAGCTTGCAAATACATGCCTACAACAAAATAATTTACGTGCCCAAAGAATGGCAGACGTTTTACAATCAAATCGTTTATCACGTGCAATACGAGAGCAGTGGTATACGTAGCTGCATGTAAGTGCAATCTGTAGTATGTGGGCAAAACTACAAGAGCCCTAAAGGAATGTCTCCTTGAACATATTGGAGACATTAAGCATAGAAATGACACCGCCATCTCCAGACATATGAACCAGATACACCCGTCATCGAGATTTGATCTAAAATTCTGGGGGATCCAGGAATGGAAAAAACAACTTAGGGGAGGAAATCTAGATAAAAAACGAAAACAAATCGAGTCACAGTGGATCTTCCGTCTAGATACCATTGCCCCTAATGGACTGAACGAAGATTTCAACTTAGCATGCTTTCTGTGAGACAGACACATTACATGTACAGTGATGCTTATAGATACATTCGTACATCCGAGTTTGTACCTAGGATTACTCTTTTTGAACAGCATTTGTCTAACCACTGTACACGTCTGCTTGTACGCATCACATGCGGATTGTTATGACGCATGTGAAGAGGGAGTCATGCGTCCTGCTATGCGGTGCCTTCAAGTTTCACATAGGAGATGCGTACATTAACGCGTCGCATGCGGACTATCAAGACGCATGTGAAGCGGACGTATACATTCCTCCTTGTAATCTTCCCCTTTTTAACTTTGTTTACATTATAAATTTAAAATGGCCACTGTTGCAATAGTGACAACATGCACACATAACATGTGGTTGTCATAACTACGGAACACTGCAATGTTCAGTGCAGAAGTTCCCGTGCACGCATGACCTGAGGTCAGGCGTATGGTACGTCGCATGCAAATTTGATATGTATGCCAGCGATGCGTACACGGTGTCGCATGCTAATTTGATCTCCTTTAGTACGCATGGCAGGAGGTGACGCGTACTTTATGTTGCATGCAAATTTAGGCTATCTACAGTACGCATGACAGGATGCGATGCGTACTTTACGTTGCATGCAAATTTAGGCCAACACATGCAAATAGGCTCACCTCTGACATACACAGAGAGGAGGGTAGTTCCCTCCCCTCTTTGATAAGATGCATGGCTTGTACCTACCCTGTAACGAGCATGAATGTAATGCGTGCACACACCCTGTTTGAGCGTTTCCCCACCAGTCTTCAGTGTAAAAACCTGTGCCTCACAAGGCAATTCAGCTCTGACTTGGGCGTTTGCTGGGGGAATTGCTACTGGTGGGGGCTTGCACTTTGTAAATAATTACTGTATATATATAGCACTCTTTGAAGAAGCCGTAGGGTGAAACATGTTTTGCAGCACTTTTGTAAATAGCACCTCATATCCACTCTGCAATCTCTCCAGTATTTTCACTTTGCAGCATATACTATACTACTAAGGGGCTCCCTATGCAGGTTATCAAGCCTGCATCTGAGCTTACCTGTTGTATATTCTGTATAGTGTAGTGGGATTACATGCGACCTCTATGTGGAATAGCTAAACCACAATCGTTTTTGTGGGGGATCAGCAAAGACCTCCACATTATATATTGGTCTCTGCACTTATGAGAAGTGTTCTAACCTACTGAGGAGTAACCAAATAAGCCTGTTCCCTCCTTTTGAGCAAATAGCTCTTTTACATATAAAGCGACTTACCTGTGCTTTCTAGTACCTATAGGGTCTGTCCTCCTTGGACTTAGTGTTTGTTCTATATTTCCCGGTACAAAACTTTCTCGGTCTGTGTTTGTTACCTCCACAAGGCTCTAAGGAGTCAAGCAATTATTTATGGATCAGAGCATTCCAATACAAACACTATTAACTGTAATGGATGGGTAATCTTATTAAAAATTAAATTAACTACAAATAAAACACATCTATATATACATTTCCATGCAAACTGAGCATTTTCTTTTTTCTTCATCTTTTTGTTTTTTAATTAATTAATTTATTTTAGGAAAATCTATTACAGCAAGCTGTAATGGTCATCATTGCCATTTTCAAGGACACAAGTTGAATATTTTATTTGCTCACAAATTGTAGCCACACAAGTCCTCTCCTATTCGGAATGGTAAGTAGATATTAACATTGTTTTGAAATTCCATATCACTCGCTCCCAAGAAATTCTTTGGCTCCGTATTTTACAAATGGAAGGCAATAGCTACTCATACCTTACATTTGTGATTCAAAGCTTTCATTTATGTGATGACACCCATCCATCAAAGTGTCCCATGTGCATGTTCTTCTCCAGTAGTTCCTCGGAAATAATGAGAGAACCTAAATATGCAGTGTCTGTTTGGAACACATCAGACATGCACCAGCATTCATTAATAGATTTCTACTGTGAGCACTGAGCACAAGCAGATAGATGACCTTTGTTTTGAGGCCAATGCGGCTTGACTGCAATTATGAGTGCCCCAATTTGCCCGTTAAATCTTAGGTCAGCACGGCTCAGTGAAGAATTGATTAAACTACTGCTTTCTAACATGCACCTTCTAGATGTTAGCGCAATGCTTTTAAAAGGGCAGCGTTAACAGAAGAAAACCACTCAACATAACCAGTTACACATTTTTTGAATTAAAAATATTCTAGGCATTCTAGGACATAAGCGACTGCTATTTATGTAATCACCAAACTGCTGGTACTAATACTAAAAGGCATATCTGCGAGGAAGTTAAGGGGAGAATGCATGCCTGACTCTCAAAAATGTACATTACTGGGAAAAATTCTAAACCTTTTTGTTCTCTTCACTGGAAAAAGAATGCATTTATTGAAGTGAAAGTGAATTTATAGTACCTGCTCTGCATACTTGTTTCAAATGAGTCTCATAAACTAGAATTGCCAGAGAATTTCTATGACAGTAGTTTTACTGGGAGACCACCAGCAAAGACAGGATTCCGAATGCTAGGTAAAGTATTCCTTTAAAGCTGTAGGATTTGCCATACTATGCCAGGGGAAAAAACAACAACACATATATAAGTAGATAAATACTTGATCTACTTACATAACACATGTATTGTACTGTCCATGTTTTGATT
The DNA here is from genome assembly GCF_040937935.1 of Hyperolius riggenbachi. NCBI lineage: Eukaryota > Metazoa > Chordata > Amphibia > Anura > Hyperoliidae > Hyperolius > Hyperolius riggenbachi. The sequence continues at coordinate 107,402,774 of NC_090651.1, forward strand.
TCAGTGGATGTTATATAGTAAGTGAAGAGAATTCTGTTCCTGGTGGGAACCATGTCTTTTGCCCACAGTTTAGGCTAAATCCTGATGTCATTTTTGCCCTTTACTTTTTTTTCTTTTCTCCTCCAATCGCTGAGTCACTTCAGCCTTGTTTGTAAGGGAATTGTGTTTAAGGTAGGCTGCCAGGCAGGGAAATAAATGAAAGAGGAGGAATATATTATAGATAAAAAGAACCCCCAGCATGCAACTGTTTGGCACTGACTACTAAAGGGCAAGTGCTCCTTATGTATGTGATAACTCCAAACCAGAACAGCAGAAAAAGTTTTGAAAGTTTTGAATGCAGGATTAGCATCTTTATCACGTAATACACTCAGACCAGTTGCTGTTGAAATTTGATTTTTATGGTGACAATGCCACTTTAAAGTAACCCTGTAATAAAAAAGTGCCCAATTTGGCTACTTTCATCAAGAGATGGAAGCTTCTGGATCCTCCAGAGGATCACCTGACCTCCTACACCGGCCTGTTTCAGGGCTGTCTCTGCATGAAAACCGCCATCAAGCACACGCATGTGCGGTAGCAGAGGCCCAATTGGACTCGGCTTTAGGAGTCTCAGTGCTGGAACAGCCTGATGGACGAGGACAGGTGAAGCCTCTGAAGGAGAGCTTAGTAAAAGTTCTAAATCCAACGGTCCGACATACCTTCTGATGTTCATTCATTGGATACTATTGATTATAGGGAGAGCATAGTGACTGCTTTCAGATGTAAGTATTATCATGCCACTGGTGAGTTGGGCGCAGGGCGAGTTGAATGACGGCTCCCCCTACTGACGCTCAAATTCCCGTCAGTGTTAAATACTATCCCCCCTCCAAGTCTTAGCAACTTGGAGGGAAAAGTAATTTGGGGTCTGCCAACTGTCCGAATTACCTAATTGTGGCACTAGTACTGTAGTGACATCCAACTCAGGCGTTACACGGCTGTCACTGTGCGCCGAAACCGCCTGCTTCGGTTTATGGCACCTACTTATTAGTTTAATATGTCATACCCTAGTGTAGGATTAGTAGCTGATTCCTCATTACTTCCATTCTCAAGAGTGACCACTTCTTCTAGTTCTGCATAGAGAAGGACCTAAAGTCCCTACAATTCCTCAGCGTGGTTACCTGATAGTAACCCAATTTTACTAACTTCACATTAAATCTTCCTGGTATCCTTACATGCTATACCAGATCTGCTCCCACCTGTGTCCTTTTATTTTTGAGGTTTCCCCATCAGTCCATTAAATGGTTAAAAAGACTTGGAAAGGGGACTTCACTTTTTTAAATACAAGACTAAAATAAAAAATAAGATTACACATATTCATTTGACACAAAATCTCCATCCTGGGATACGTGAAGTGTCTTTTCACCTAGGCAGGTCATGTAAAAAATGTTACAAAAACAGTGTCCATGTCCACCAATCCATAATTTATTGTGCTATTGCGTAATTTGTAGTAGTATTGTTTTAAGTACATTACGTAGTCAGAATCTCACTTCTGTACAGTGAATATATTTAAAATAAAGGCATGTACAAATATAGTAAGTCATAATAAACACTTGACTGGTGTTTGTAGGCTCCTTAATTAATGTTTGAAATCCCTCAATTGGGCATGTGGTCACAGGCATGGTTTCTAGCAGTAGCATTTTGTACCATGTTAACCATAAGTAAAAACAAGATTTTTTACAATCAGGATGATACCATTTATTGGCAAACTTAAAGCAAATCTGTAGTGAAAATAAATGTATGTGATAATGAATTATATGTGTAGTATGGGTAATAAATATAACATTAGTAGCAAAGAAAAGTATCTCATATTTTAGTTTTCCGTTATATAGCTTTATTTATAACATTGCATCATGCTGTAACAGTCGCAGTTTAAAGTCTTTTAAACTGTAAAACAGGTCAGAACTAATGAACCTTTCATACAGTAAAACCTTATCTCAAGTTGTCTCTCACTGTTTCTTGGCTGTTGAAGCACTTCAGAAAAAAGGGCTGAGTTCAAGTTGGTTGTCTAGCTCAAAGAAGCACTTTTGCATAGATAACAACTCAAGTTATTTTTTTTTTTTGGTATGTGTTTTTTTTTACTCTATCTGTACTGGAAAACATGAGACTCTTTTCTTTGCTACTAATGTTCTATTTATTATCAGCACTGCACATATGATTTATTATCTCATACGATTATTTTTGCTTTAGATTTGCATAGATTAACTTAAATGTGCTTTAAAGGAGTACTTTAGGGGGTCGGGGGAAAAAAGAGTTTAACTTACCTGGGGCTTCTAATGGTCCCCCACTGACGTCCTGTGCCTGAGCAGCCACTCACCGATGTTTCGGTCTCCACCTCCGGTTCACTTCCGGAATTTGTGACTTTAAACCCGGGAAGCCACTGTGCATGCACAGCCGCATCCTCTCTCCCGCTGACATTACCTGGAGAGTACTGCGCAGGCCCAGTACTGTTTGCGCCTGCGCAGTACTCTCCCGGTGACGTCAGTGGGAGCGAGGACGTGGCCACGCAGGCACAGTGGTTTTTCAACTTTAAAGTCACAAGTTCCGGGAAGGGGACCAGAGCATCGGCAAGTGGCTGCGCGGGCCCAGGACATCTGCGGGGGACCATTAGAGGCCCCAGGTAAGTTCAACTCTTTCCCCCCCCCTACCCCTACAGTAGTCCTTTAAGGATTCTTTTACATTGGTGAGCTGTGGTAGAGGTACAATATGGAACAACCGCACCATGTTAGAGCTAAAAAGTTAAACCGCACGATTTAGCCAATGTGCGATTGAAGAAGAAAAAAGGTAACATGTGACTTCCAGTGCAATTCTCGGATTATCTCGGAAGTCACTGTGTAATGCAGTACAGCTTGTGCATTACTTCTGTGGTTCCTGGAGCATTTCTGTTGTATTGCCTCGCACCACAGACAGTGTGTTATGTCTCATTGACTATAAAGGTCACTACGACAAGCTGTGACGCGGGAAGAGTACCTTGATGTGACTTGGTAAGTGTAAAAGGGGTCTCAAAGAAAAAGGGTACGTTTTTGGTGAATAAGCCTTCTTCAGGCTCTATTTCTGTATGGTCTCTCTCTACATTGAATTCACCCTGCATAACAACTGCTTGTTATCTTCTCTGAAATATTTGTCCTGCTTCCAGATTATATTTTTACTGATTTGAAAAATGAATGAGGAATATGACTTACTAATAGGTCCAACAAAAAGTTTTTAGCCACAATTAGAGGAAATGGAAAGTTGAGCAGCAAATCACTAAACCCAGGCAAGACTGGAATTATGTTTGGCAAACCATTCCTAAAATATCTTTAAATATCAACACCGTTGATTCAGTATATAAGCTCTTAAAGTGGACCTGAACTCTTGCACAAGAAAGAAGGAAAGCATAGATACATGCACCTTATATGTATTTAGAGACTTTAGGGCATCTAATTCCCCCTCATCCGGGACTAAAGTCAAGTTGTTCTTTGACTTCAGCTGAGTCAACTGGCTGCCACAGCAGAGCAGTTAATTGGTGTAAACAGGATGTTAACAATATGTCTGCTTCCATGACAACAGGAAGTAGACACACTGCAGATTTGCATCAACTATGACAAATAAATAAAACTAAAAAATGTAAACAGCTATTGGGAGGAGTTTGTCCTGAGGGGCCCGGGGGGCCCCGGTGCGGACCTCGTCCTGTGGCGGAGGTTCATAGACGATACGTTTTTTATTTGGAGGGGAGGTGAGGACAAGTTGCGTATATTTTTAGATTGGTTAAACGTAAAGAGTGAGTACAATTTGGTCTTTACGAGTGAATTTAGTACCAACCAGGTTAATTTTTTAGATTTAACTATTTTTATTCAAGAAGGGGGAATCAAAACAAAGACATTTTTTAAGAAGGTGGATACTAATAGTTATATTTTTATGGACAGCTGTCACATGTTGAAATGGCTAACGAACATTCCAAAGAATCAATTCACTCGTATTAGGCGGAATTGTACCGACCTAGAGGACTTCGATTTGCAGGCAGACATCTTAAAGGATAGGTTTTTAGAAAAAAAGTATGAGGAAGAACTAGTTGAACATGCCTTAAAGGAAGTAAGAAATTGTCCTAGAGAAAGGGTACTAGAAAGCAGAAGGAAAGAAGATTTGACTCCACCATTAAGCATTAAAATGCAATATAACCAACAGTCTAGAGATATCAAGAGGGTGGTGGATAAATATTGGGGTATTCTTCAACAGGATAGGACCCTAAATGGGATTTTAACCGAAAAACCAAGGTTTACATTTTGTAAAGCAAATAATCTGAAAAATATGATTGCACCAACTGTTGTTGAAACCAAGAGAGTAAAGAAACAGAAAGGGTCTTTTAGGAGGTGTGGTTTTTGTGTTCCATGCAAAAGCACCAAGTACAATGCACCAATAAAACAATTTAGATCAGCAGTGACCCAGGAAGAATTTGATATTTATGGTAATATAAACTGTAACAGCAAAGGTGTAATATATATCATAGAATGCGGTTGCAATAAGCAATACGTGGGAAGAACAAAAAGGAAACTCTCATCTAGAATTGGAGAGCATGTGAACAGTATTAAAAAAAGAAATAATAAATTGCCACTAAGCAAACATTTCTGGGAATGTCATGGGGGAAGCCTGCAGACTTTTAGATTCTATGCAATTCAAACTGTCGAGAAAGATTGGAGGGGAGGAGACTTTATTCAAAACATGTCAAGAAAAGAAACCAATTGGATTTATATATTGAACAGTTTGGCTCCGCTGGGATTGAATTTAGATGTGGAACTGTTCGCTTTTACATAAGGAATGTTCTTATATGTTTTCATGCAGATCTATGGAGAAAAACACACTGCAGGCATTTGTAGCAAATAGCATAGAGACAGTGGTGGAGCTATGACATAAAAAGAGCTGAGAAGCAAACGAGAACACGCCCTGAGGAAGGTAGGCGTATCGTACCGAAACTAGTCGGCATTGGGTTGTCGGAGTGGTGACGTCACCTCTACAGTTCCAGATTGAATCTGAGGAACGATTTTTCAGCAAAGTGCTTAACATCCGCGGCAGACGTCAGGTTAACACGGGAGCCACCGGCCGGGGCTCATGCTGCCAGAAGACATAGCGGAACCGTAAGCATAAAGGAATCAGTTATCTACCCCTTAAGCTGCGTGAGTTATTTGAACTGTCCTTTGGACCCGCAGCACGCTATTTTGCTTGAATGTTATGCAAAGAAATGGAAGTTTGAAAAGTCTGCAGGACGTTATCTGTTTTTGAAAAGTTTTGAAAAGTTCTGCTTTTGTAATGTTCTGCAGGACGCTATTTGTTTCTAGAGGTCTGTGCAAATGCAATCTGCCTATATAAAATCCTGCAAGATCTAATTTGCATACCAAGGAATGCGGAATTAGCCAGGACATTATCTGTTTTTGAAAAGTTCTGCTTTTGTAAAGTTCTGCAGGACGCTATTTGTTTCTAGAGGTCTGTGCAAATGCAATCTGCTTATACAAAATCCTGCAAGATCTAATTTGCATACCAAGGAATGCGGAATTAGCCACTTTACTCCTGGTGGATGTATATGAAATTGTATGCCTAAAGCTTTGCAAGACGAGATCGAAGCTATTTAACATGAACTTTTTCCTGTTGGATTTATGAATTATACCTTTGTGAGCTCACAGGACGTTATTTTTATTTTTATTTTATTGATTTTTGAACAAGAAAGGCTATTATTGCCATTTTTAAGGTGCAAAAACACTTTTTAACATTGGAAAGGTGCTATAGGGATTGGTGCAATTTTATGCTAGAAAACGAAGTTTACTCAGTGAATCAATCTATAGGTATATGTTGTGGCGTGTGCCAGACTGTTTACCATAGGGAGGTGGGACTGAGAAAGTTGGCTAGTGTTTGCTTGCAATTTAATGTAATATATATGAATTTGAATTTATGAATTGAATAAAACTGTATATGTGATGGTATATATAGGCGCATGAGTGATTTTTAAAACTTTATGACAAATAAATGTTTTTCTTCAAAGGTTAGTATGCTGTTGCTTATCTTTTAGAGCAGAGAGGTAGATCTGAGTATAAGTCCGCTTTAGTGAGCTGGCTTTTTGCTCCTGCGAGACTGGCAATACTGGGGTCTGGGACCTTTTAGGTTTTAGAGGGTGTGATGTTAATGGTTTTAAAGGTTTACTAAGCTTGTCCTAAGATATTTAGAGTTTGGAGCAGAACAATTGGTGTGCTAAAAACATTGTTTGACAGATGGATTCAAAGGCACCCTTTGGTAGCCCTCTCCACTTTCAAGTCCATTCTTTGACCAAAGCCCAAAGAACTCTGGCTTATCTACACTGCAACAACTCCGTACATAGCCAAGGCCTGATAAGAAAACCTTTAGTTGACTTTATAGAAATGAAAAAAGAATGAGAGAAAGGCAAGTCCCTTATTAGATAAACAAAAAACAAAAAAAAACAAAAAAGACAAGACCTGGAAGGGAAGCTATGGATTGACTGTGCTATGGCTGCTTTGCAGGAAATGGAGGTGGTTCTTGGGTACTTTTATCTTTTTCATTTTTTATATCATTTGCTTTTTCTCTAGTGTTTCTTCTGTTTCTTTCTATTTTCTATCTCTTGCTGTTCTTCTATTGCCTCATATCTAAATAATTATGGCTTTCACCTGTCTAGCCCTTTTTTTTCCCTCAGGTCAAGGTACTGACTATATTAGGTCTGGAGTATTTGACAAGAAAAATACCTGAAAAGCTAATCCCAACACTAGTTTATGGAGGAAAAAAAAACTAGGATAAACACAGTTTATGCTTATTGATTGATGAAGTGGTGGTGTGTAGTATGTAATGGTTAAAGGTCTGCATACCTCGTATTTGACCTGAATTAATGTTTTGTTTCTTCACTTTTTTGTGGAAAATAAAGAAAAATTTGGAAATCTAAAAAGAACTACTAGAAAGAAAATCCTTAAAGTGGATCCGAAAAGAAAAACTAACTATAACAAGTAACTTGTCTATATATCATCTAAAGAAGCTTTAATAGAATATAATTATTTCTTCCTGTGATACAATAACAGCAGCCATGTTGTTTGTAAACATTACACAAAGGCAGGCTTATCTGCATCTTGAGCAAAAGAAAAAACGAATCCCCCCTCCGCCTCCCTCTTCCCCTCTGCCTCTGAAATCTCTGGCTAGTAATACCTCCCCCCTCCTCCTGCCCAGACTGAGCTCCCATGAGCCCTTGCTACTGTCTGAAAGTGCCTTAGCTCTCTGAAAACCCATGGGCGTGGTTTGTTTAGTTTATAGGGAATTAGAGTATTAAAACAAAAACAAAAAAGTATTTGGCTTGAGGAATGCCCTATAAACAATAGGAAAGGAACACAATTATGCAATGAGTAAAAGTTCATCTCGGATCCACTTTAAACTACATTATAGTTTTATGTCTTGCAGGTACAGCTCTGCTAGAATAACTGCTAAAGTCTAAATGAATAGCACCATGTGCAGGAGGGCCAGCAGCACAGAGGTTACAAGGACTTGCATCAACCACTGATGTAGATATTGAGTGAATGAATGAATGATGAAATACTGAAAAGAGGCGAAGAGCAAAAATCATATACAAGAAATCACATTTAAAGCACAAATGGCAAGATAGATATGTACTGATGATGTTTCACTGCACTGATGCCAGTATGGTTATTCAATCTACCATCACACTGCTGACATGAGTGCAGGAATATCTGTCAGCTGCATTTAGATTTTAATGTCAACTTAATAATGCATTGATTATTATCCTCTTGATTTAGGTGTCTCACTGTGAGACCAGATCTGTGCATGACTAAGTAGCATGTTCTGCACCAGTGGGTTCAATATCTATATATATAATAGGCTACGTGCCTCAACCTTCGAGCAAGAAGAAGAAGTATCGTCCTGCTCCCAGGGCCGGTCCAAGCAGAAGAAGGGGCCGGTCCAAGCAAGAAGAAGAAGTAGTGCCCTGCCCCCAGGGGCGGTCCTAGACTTGCCGCCAAGCTAGAGGGTGTCCGGCAAGCTGGAGGGGGTAGCGGGCAGAAAGGGGGTATTGGGCACAGCGATGGGGAGGGGAGTTGGACCCCCCTCCCTCACCTGCATCCCCCATCTGCGCTTCCCCTCTAGCTTAAATTGAGCAGCAGCTGCCGCTATTAGTAAGAGGCAGCGGGCGAGGATGACTCACCTCTTCCGTGTTCCAGCGTGCGTTCCACTGTCGTCAATTCCTGCAATGCCATCAACTTACAATACAGTGGGCGGCATTGCAGGAAGTGACGACAGTGGAACGCATGCTGGAATGCGGAAGAGGTGAGTCATCTCCGCCCGCTGCCTCTTACTAATAGCAGCGGCTGTTGTTCAACTTCAGCTAGAGGGGGAGCGCAGATGGGGGACCCAGGTGAGGGAGGGGGGGTCCGACCTTCCTACCCGCCGCAAACTTAAGCTGGAGGGGAGTGCACATGGGGGACCCAGGTGAGGTAGGGGGGTCTGACCCTCCTCCCCACCGCAAACATAAGCTGGAGAGGAAGCGCACATGGGGGACCCAGGTGAGAGAGGGGGGGTCCGACCCCCCGCCGCAAACTTAAGGTGGAGGGGGAGTGCACATGGGGGACCCAAGTGAGGGGGGGGGTCTGACCTCCCTCCCCGCCACTGTGCCCAATACCCCCTTCCTGCCCGCTACACCCTTCTGCGGCGTATGCTACGCTGCAGGTCGGCTAGTGTACTATACTTGATTTAGTACCAACAATGTGTTTCTCTGTTTGCTCTCTGTAAACTCAAACTACCATTCCATCTGCCTGCTCTCAATTTTCAGAACAAAGAAAAATTATGTACAAAAAGAGACATAAATCAATAATAAATACTGTATAAGCTTTGTATGCTTGCTCTATTTATGAAAAAGCTGTCAAACATGTTGTCAAGGATTACAAATTTCAAAAACCTTACATTCTTGAAATTTAACTTTTACTGCTGTATCTATTAAAACAAACAAACAGACAAACAAAAAAAAACTAACTTTTTCCCCCCCAGGCTTGAGAGTAAATAATAAAGTAACTGACCACGCCAGTATATGTATAAATAATGCTTAATAGAGGTTTTTTTTATTTTTTATAAAAGCGGATATTTTTCATTTTAAAGCTGATGCCACATATTCAGTGACAGGTACTCTACACTATAAATTAATTAGAATTTCAAATGCAAATATTCATCCTGACAAGAGATTCATTGGAATACTAGATTCCTCCACTGCCAAGACCACTGTGCCTCATGTGAGCTCAAGCTGATTTCCTTATTGCAGGAGCAGTGCTTCCACTTATACTACCATCTGGTAACTTTGTCTCTCTCTGCTGAGCACTAAATACTAACACTCATTTAAATATGGGAACAGTTGTGTTTTTCATTGCAGTTGCAAAGTTAATGCAAATAGTCTGGTTAACCTCTCCACTTGCACTAAATACAGATAAACCTATGCCAAAGCAAACTGTGCAGTAACCAGTGTAAGGAGGGTCATCTTATGTTAGCACCACATGACCAAGGCAAATGCCACAAAAATGAAATTAATGTTGTGCTTCTCGTGAGTATTTGGACACAATATTTTTCAGTGTCTGGACCAGGATTGCATATTCATTTATTTTATCCTGGAACGACATGCTCATATAGAACTGTTGCTCCAGGCTACAGCTAAAGTATGTTGGAAAATGGAATGATGAGGGGTGGAGGCACCCAAAATATGATTGTCAGATTTTATGTAAATGATGTATGTATGTAAATAATAGAAAATAATAAAGACTATAAAAAATGAGGTATCCTACCCCTCCAGATGACACAACCCTGACAAAAAGGGTTTTAGATTAGGTCAGATTTATTCAAGCACATTTAAAACTAATTTAATTTTTTTTGGCAACCTGTACAAAATCTGAACTTCTGAAGGCACTCATATTGACCTGAGGAAGCGGGCAGAGACCCGGGAAACGCGTTGTCTGTTTGCTTGAATAAACCTGACCTAATCTAAAACCCTTTTTTGTCTAGGTTGTGTCATCTGGAGTGGTAGGATACCTCATTTTTATAGTCTTTATGATTTTCTTTTATTTACATACAATCTGACAATCATATTTTGTGCGCCTCCATCCCTCATCATTGCTTACCACACCTCCTCTGGTGGTAGTTTTCCCACTGGTGTGGTGCTATCCACAGCCAGTAAGGGTCCTAGGAGAGCCACCATCCAGTTCCGGTAGGACCTGAGATACAGAGCGAGGACGGTTTTTCTCTGTAGGCAACATACAGTGGTTGCAGGTTTCTCTTTTTCTATTTGAAATATTCCCACATCTAATGATACTGCACCATTTGACTCCTGGTCTTATCTTGTCACGCAGGCTACCATGGATCCCCCACAGTGACCACTCCTATGTTTCTCTATGTTGAAAAATGGGTTCCATGACTTGATGCTTAGTCATCCTGTTGGACAGGCTACCTCCAACCAAACATTGAGGTGGTAGTTAAAAACATTAGTCGCACAAGGTAAGTGTATCATCTGTTTTTAAATAAGTTTAATAAAGATGAGATGCTTTGAATTTTAGGAAGCGGCTCTAAAAGCCAGTACTAGATATCATCTACCGACAATTCCCGGTGGACTCACATAGACAGATTATTAATGTCTGCACTTCTGTCTTTCAATTTATTTTTATAACAGACTCCTCTGAAGTAGACCTTGTCAGGAACCGGCCCGCAGCACGCCTGCGTATACGGTTCCCGACTGCGGGTTTGACCAGATCAAGCAGGGAACATCCTTATTCAAGCTACAGACAAGGATGGGACCCCTCAAACGCTCCTTACTGCCACCACTAGCTGTTGCTAGAAACGTCCACTCTGCGGTCGAGTGCTCATGCAATCCGCATTTTCATATTCGGGTCAGCTTTGTGCTTAGGCCGAATACGGGAACGCTACACACGCACATTGCAATCTTACACTGTAGTGAAGCAAAACCACTAACAGTCGTTCCGAACGATACTGTTAGCCACTCTGCTGCCGAGCTACTCGCACTGGCATTTTCGTACGTTTGGTCAGCTGCGCGTTTTAGGCCAACGTATGACAAATGCCCCACACACAATGCAATCACAATCTTATACGGTAGGCTTGCTCAAACATACAATTAGGCATGGACTTATACACAGTTGCACTTCAGTCTCTTCTAGGCTATGAGTGTTAGTTTAGTACAGCAGAAGTCAAGCTTATTAAATAACAATTTCATATACCAGGAAAAAATGTAACAATGCAGAAAATAATATATACAAAAGATTACAAAACACAAAATAAACATTACAGAGTTAAAAACCAAAGTTACACACAAGGACAGTTGCGTAAAATAAACAGGGGAAAAAAGAATGTTACCAGCGTAGGTTAGAACGTTGTTTGACGGGAGGATGCCCTTTTTTCGACCAGGAGTCGAGATCATCCCTAGCTATGCTCTACCTCCAGGAGAAGATCCCTGTGACTGTCCTGGACCAACTTAAATAGTCCGAAGTATCCCCTGGGACATTTAATGTCCATCCCCCAGGAACTAATGCAAACTCCTAGATGGTGACATCACAGAACGCTTGTCATCCTTCCTGTGATATGCAAACTTCCAAGGGTTCCTGTTTTAGCTTTGTGAAGGTTGCAGATTTCAACAGGTAAGATTGTATCCTAACAGACATCAAAAGGCTTCTCTACTCCAGGTGAAAACTTGATTAAGGCTTCCTCAACCTTCCAGCAGGTAAAAGTCTATACATCAAAAGATTGTATTTTGGGTGAAGCTTCCTGGCTGTCGTGTAAATTTCAAACATTCCTGTCCACTTTGAACTTGGCAGACTCACTTAGTCGGATAGTGTGTTGACCAACAGGCAGCCGTCTACATTAATACAAACGATCAAAGCACTGCCCCACATTTGCAGGAGGCCAGACAAAATGGGACCTTAATTACCTGGCTTCTGGCTGTCCAGAGGAATTGTATGCTAATGTAGGTCTATTGACACATTAGCAAATCCATTCAGAAGTTCCTGCTCTTCTGTTCACAAATGTACTATATACAATTAGTAGCTTCCCCCAAAGCCAGACTTGCTTGTAGCAGGCATACACATCTGAAGTACACAGCAGACAGGAAAATGAAGAAATATGTTCCTGTATTATCCTTACATCATAAGCACCCTAGTATATCACCTGGATGTGCATTTTTTCTAATATACATAAGATGTGTTGCTAGGAAACTTATGGTTGGGAAGGAGGAATTTTGGGAGTATATGTTTATATAAAAATGCATACTTATGTACAATAAAACATATTTTCCTCTACCCCTGCCCCTTCATTGACTTCCCCCATGGAATTCTGGAGCGTGGCTTATCAATACCAAAAGCAGTAACATTGAGCCACACTCGAAGAAGCGGGTGGGCCCATGTGCAGAGTGCACTGGGAGGTGGGTGAATAACTCTCCAGGATCTGGCAGACATGTTACCTTTCTTTCTCCTCTCCTCCTAAGTGCTCGGTCTATGTCATATGATAACAGATGATGCTCACACCATAGAGATGGAGTTCCTAGGAGGAAAGGTTGTACATGAGTTGGATATGTCTGCCAAATTCTGGAGAAGTGAGTTCTTCACCGCCATGTAGCACACTATGCATGAGGATGGATGCACCCTCTATGGCTACCTCTAAACATAGAACACAGAACTAGACCAGGAAGCCAGTGGACCAGGTAGCAGCAGCAAGGACAGAACAGTATGGCTACTCTGATGCAGCCTTCCTGTCCAGTTAAATTTGGCAGGCAGGTGCTTTGTCCACTTCAATACCACTTCTAACAGAGGACTTTAAGCTGGAGAATACGAGCAATAGACCCTATAGATTATATTTTACAAATCTCATTCTAATAATTAGTCAACACTAAGAGCTTTGCTTTCAAATAATTTAGACTTTTGTGTAGTTTTAGATCATGCGATTCAGTTCACTAGGATAGATGTTAAACATGAGCAATCCAGGCCATTTTATGAGGGGGGGGGGGTGTTTGAGAGTTTGGCATGCTATTGGTACCCCCCATGTGACATTCCCAGTGGTCTAGTGGAACCCCCCGTGTGAAATCCTTGTGATCTGGGCCGACATCATTCCTCCCACCCTCTCCATGGGCCTCCTCCTGAGTCCCCCTGCAGAAGAGGGCACAGCAGTGCAGTATCACCTGATCCCAATGCATCCATGCAGCTTGGCAGCTAGCCAAGCCCTCCCCGAGTCCCCAGACTGCCTAACGCTAATGGGCCCAGCCGGCTGGAGCCTCAATCATTGCTGCCCAGGTTTTACCCCTTTCATGATGACAGTGCAGTCTACCCCCTTTCTCCAATCCTGCTTAATATGCTGCTGATCCAGGCACAGGGCAGAGCACTGAAAAATATGCATACGATTTTCTGGACACCAGCACTGACCCTTCAAGTCATATCAAGAAGCAACCATTTTTGATAGGCCTTACATTAAAAGCAATGGAATTCAGATATAAACCAACATATTCAGAATTCTTACCCACAATGAGTTTAACACAATGTGTAAATGATGATGACTGCTTAATCAACCTAATCTGTTTGAACTATGTGTACTTTAAACACACAATTTGTGAGTGGGTGGCTTTCATTTCTAGCTGTTTATCATTTTTAACATAGTTCCATACCTCGTTCTTCAACACATGCATAACGAGTCAAATAACCCAAGTGGGTGATGACAAAATCTAACTAGCACAAAAGGTTCTAGCATTTCACAGATTCTGGAGAGTTCATTGTAGTGTGTCAACATCTAGTGAATACAGCTAAATAACAGAGTTTTAGAAATAAATAACATAGTTCACTTTACAGTTTCAGGACCAATTATACAAGAGTTTCCTACATTTCTTTGTGGCATAATTTCGCCCTTAGTTCTGAAAACCGCTTGGCTCCTCTAGTCTGCAATTAGTCCTCTTTGTGTTTTTTTAATTGCTACACTATTATGATTAAGAACACAATTATTCCCATTAAAAGTCATCACCTAATGAATTTTCCAGAAACTCCCGCTAATATCTGCAACCTTAATCTCTTCAATTAAGAACCATTTATTCTATTTTTATGCTCTCTCACAAGCTATGTACATTTAACAGATTCCAGGCATTCAAGAATATTAAAAATGAAAATTGAATAGTGGCATAAGCCTTCAGTAAAGTATACTATGAGTGTAAATGTTGGCATAACTTGCATACGGACTCCCTCATGTTTTAGTTTCCCATATATAGTATATGAAAAAGTTCCATCATTTCAAAAGTAACACTCTAGATGAAAAGCAAAACTTCCTGCTGTGCTAAACTTTCTGAATCAAATAGAAAAATCATGACTTTGAGGTTTTGTTGTATTTGTATTTATTTCTTGCAATCTGGTAATTGGAGTGCACTACAGGAGTTGTATCTGTTTTATAAAATAACTTATTAAGAAAGCATGAACATTTCAGAATCGCAACTATTCATAGTTAATCTAGAACAATGTTTGATTATCAGCATTAGAAGGAACCTAAGATATTATTCACGCTTAATATAATTATGAATGAAACTACAACATTGAATCTCAGGAATGGACATATCGATATTGAAACAAAAATAAAGAGTCCAGTATGGTTCTTTAACTACTTGGCGACCGCCCCACGCCGATGGGCGTGGCCGCGGCGGCAGCCCCAGGACCGCCTAACACCAATTGACGTCTAGTCCTGGGGCTCTAATTTACATGAGATTGCACGCACGGGGCGCGCGCATCTCATGCTTGGAGGGCGGAGCTCCGCCCCTCTTCAGTCTCCGAGCAGCAATCGCTGCTTGAGAGACTGTTAGGCAGTGTGATTGCCGTCTATTTACTTGTACAGTGCTGCGATCGGCAGCAGCGTTGTACTGGGGACAGCCGTGTGACACGGCTGTCCCCTCCTGAGGCTGCACAGTGATCGGCTGTCATAGGCTGAAGCCTATGACAGCTGATCACGCTGATTGGCTGGCGGGGGGGAGGGAGGGTTCGGGGGGAGGGAGGCATCTTTTATAAAAAAAAACAACACAAATATTTATATTAACAAAAAACAAACGGGGGGGATCAGACCCCACCAACAGAGAGCTCTGTTGGTGGGGGGAAAAGGGGGGGGATCACTTGTGTGCTGTAGTGTACGGGCCTGCAGCTATGCCTTAAAGCTGCAGTGGCCCATTTAGTTAAAATTGCCCTGGTCTTTAGGGGGGTTTACCACTGCAGTCCTCAAGTGGTTAAGCAAATTAATATTATTATTTTTTATTTAGGATTATACCTAAATGAAATTCCACTATTGTACAGTTAGTCCTGACTTACAAATACCTGGCTTATGAATGGACTGAAATTGTGAAACTGATTCTGTGGGAACAAGTGCATTTTTTTTCAAAAAGACCTTGACATTTTTTAGAAAATCAATAAAAAAAATCAAAGAAAAAATGTTTTTTAAACCGGTAAAAATGACAGTTTGTTGCAGTGCACTGAGGGCACAGGGTGAAAGAGGTGACACAGTGGAGGTGTGGGGGGCAGAGGGGGATACTGAAGGCACGGGGGAGCAGAGATGACACAGAGGGGGACA
This sequence comes from Hyperolius riggenbachi, assembly GCF_040937935.1. NCBI lineage: Eukaryota > Metazoa > Chordata > Amphibia > Anura > Hyperoliidae > Hyperolius > Hyperolius riggenbachi. The sequence continues at coordinate 107,418,404 of NC_090651.1, forward strand.
AAGGAGGCACAGGTGAGCACAAAGGAGGTACAGGGGACAGAGATGGCACAGTGCTTTGACTTCTGGACAGAATCAGGTTAAGAACTAATCTACAGTCCCTGGTCCATATGCAATTCACTTTTTCACCTGAGTTTTCACCCAGATGATATTTTCACAACTTGTAAATAAAATGCCTTTTACACCATCAGCAAGCAACAAATACTCTAAATAATGTTGGCCGTACTTTGTCACAATATTTTTGGTACTTTTTGCATTGCAAAGTGCTAAAAAGTTATTTTAAATCAAGGATGAAAAATTATCTCCTAGGAGAAAACTCAAGTGAAAAAGTGAATTGCATATGGGCCCCTGTCTCAATTGTTAACAAGGGGCTGCCTGTATACAGTTATATGTGGATGTGTCTGAAGACTCTGGCCCATATGCAATTCACTTTTTCTCCTGAGTTTTCTCCTAGGTGATATTTTTACAGCTTGTCATGAAATGCCTTTTAACAGTGGCGTAGCTAAGGAGCTGTGGGCCCCGATGCAAGTTTTACAATGGGGCCCCCCCAAGCACTCTATATATAACAATTGATGTGGCACACCAAAACCTGCCAATGGCAACTACAGTGTCAGAGGTGCAGGAAGGGGATGGGAAACAGTTTGTTAATGATTACCACTATTCAAAGTATCTATAGAAGTGATTATTATCAGCACAGGACCAATAGAGAGCTAATACTGTAGTTGAGGGAGGGCCCTTCGGGGCCCCTCTGGCCCAAGGGCCCCGATGCGGTCGCTACCTCTGCACCCCCTATTGCTACGCCCCTGCCTTTTAAACCACCAGCAAGGAAGAAAATACTCAAAATAATTCTGATAGTACTTCTTCACACACATTTAGGTACTTTTTCTATAGTAGAATGCTTAAAAGTTATTTTAAAGAGAATATGAAATTGATCTCCTAGGAGATAACTCAAGAAAAGTTAATTGAATTTGGGCCTCTGAGTATTGCTTTTTACAAAAACATCACAAGCTTCTTACCACCTGACATCACTCAGGATTTACTTGCAAATGCAATTGCTGGCTTTACCCCAACCATGTTGGGACAAGACAAGTCTCGCTCAGGCAAATGATAATCATTTAGATAGTCAATAGAATAGACATTTGCCTGAGCATTGCTTGTAGCTGCCAGGCGATGGGGAGCAAGGTTTTGTACTGTGGAGCTTTCTTTCAGCATTATGGCACTGCTCCCACAAGATCCGCTGCACCTTTCGTGATTGACACTAACTGTCCAGGCACTCTGCACACTCTCGATCCTGCTACTGGATTCCATTGTTGCACCTACTCTGAAAGCTGCCCTGCAGCACACTTCTCAATTTTACACTGCAAGAGGCAAGACTGCAAAAGAGGAGGGGTTGCTCCAAGCCTCAAATCCAATTGTAGATCGGACACTTTGCAGCAGGCTCCACCCATTCTTTTGAATGACTGTCAGACTGACTTTCAGCTGATAAATGTATATATATATATATTGCTTATCTAACATTCCCTGGTGATGGTGGATCCTTTCTTAAAGAGGAACCGTAACGTCCTAATCTACTCAGCACCAGTGTGTAGACCATGCCCACTTTATACATGAAAAACAAGTATCTCCTAGTAAAATAATATAAATTTACTTGGTTTTTGTAGCTTTAAGCAGGAAGCCACGCCCACCACACTAACTTCACCCGCGGATGTATATTAATTACCCTACTCGCATTGTCTTCTGGGTAGTGACGTTTAGAAATGTCACGCTCTCTCCTCCTATTTGAAAAAAAAAAAGTTTCCTTCAACAAGAGACAGGCAGCAGAGCGAGCCGGCCACGCCCCCAAATCTCCGTCCAGTGAGCTGAGTGAGCAGCGTGTATTCAGCTCTGCTTCTGATACAGCTGGCTGCTCTGTAGTAACACACAGTTTGATCAGGCAACCCGCAGCTGCTCAATTCTATCATCCCGACCCTTGTCTCTCCAGGCTGTTGGCAAACTAGATCCTGACCACAAACTCTGCCCCCCCTGACTAGCAGTCTTCCGATTGGTGCAGCAGTCAGGCGGCAACACTGGTTTGAAAGCTGCATACATTACATAGTGCATCTGTATGCCTTGCCTGGTGGCAGAGCTGCTCTGCTGAACCCTGCACCAGTATTGTGAGCCTGTCTTGGGCTGTACATCTTCTTCAGCTCTCTCCTGCTGCTGTCCTCCTGCACACTCGTAGAAAGTTGCACAAGTTACTAAAGAGTACCTATGGCTCAGCCTCACAACTCTCCTGTCATCCTGTCAATATCACATTCCTGAGCTGAGCTATTCAGCATTAGGCAGAGAGACCTCTGTCACTGGACCCTGCTAGGAATACAGGAGGTTGACGTTTCAGTAAGGAATGTACATTGAGAGAGGAGGTTTGTGTCATGTAGTGTTGATGAGGGAACCCCAGCATCCCTATAGATGTACATGCTCCTATCTCCTACAGATGTTCATGCTCCTATCTGGGTGCAAAGGCTGCTTGCGCTGCTTTTTTTTACCAAATCAACAACTGACACTGGTTAGATGTTTGTTTTGTTCGCTAAAGTGTACCAAATATGGGAATAATGGTTGTATTTATACTTACCTGGAGCTGGGGGAGGAGGTGCTGCGTCATGACGTAGGCGCGCCCACGGTCCGCGCACCCGGCAGCCAAGGAGACTCCCCCGACATGGAGCTGGCGTCCCGGCGTCTCCACTGATGAGAAGGGGATGACTGGTGGAGCCAGAAAGAAAGCTGTAACGGCGGCGGCCCCTGCTCTTGCTCCCGCCCCGAAAACGCCGCAGCGCTCAGCAGCTGAGTTCTTCACGCCGCCGGGATCGAGTGTCTCGGCGGAAAAGGTGGCTGAGAGGCACAGCAGACAAGAGAGTATGGCCTCACCGCAGCTAAAGAAACCGGCAAATATGGACGAGGTCTGGAAGCATTTGAGGAATCTACCCACAAAGCAGGATATGTTTGAGCAAACAGAGAGAATCCTGGAGGCGACTAGGGCAGAAGTTACAGCAGTAAAAGAGGAGGTAACGGAACTTAAAACTCGGGTGATAAAGATGGAAGAGGAACTTGAGGCCTTAAAAGATAGCATAAAAGAAATGAAGATGTCGAGAGAAAGGCAGAAGCAAATGAATATTGCTTTATGTACCCAGCTGGAAGATCAGCAAAATCGCTCTCGCAGAAATAATATTAGAGTGCGGGGTCTCCCAGAGGCGATTGGCCCGGAAAGACTACAGGGAGCCCTGAGAACCATCTTCAATTCGATCTTGGGCCGACAAGGTGAGCAGACCATCTTAATGGATAGAGTACATAGAGCCCTAAAGTCGCCTCCACGGAATGCAGAAAACACTAGAGACGTAATATGCTGCTTGCATTACTACGCTGAGAAAGAGGCAATCATGGCGGCTGCATGGAAGCAGGAACGTATCGTCTATGAGGGTAAACAGATAATGCTATTTCAGGATCTGGCCCCAGGAACTTTACAGCAGAGAAGAGTTCTAAAGCCTTTGCTCCAGCGGCTTCAGGAGGAAGGAGCCACATACAGATGGGGTCATCCCTTCGCCTTGATGATTAAGAAGGGGTCCCTGCTGTTCTCTTTGCGGAGGCCGGAGGAACTTCCGGAGCTTTTCAGAGTTTTGGAGATGGCCCCAATGGAGCTAAAGGAATGGGATCCGGAAAGAATCTTTGCCTACAGGGGCAAAGAGCAAAAATGAGGCCCCTCCAGTATGATGGACCTCGTCACGTGAGTGTAGGCGGATTACCGCCTTGAGAAAATGTAGTCCTTGACTCCCTTACGGGCCGCTCGCCCGGTGTCCCCCTGTTGCCCCCCACCTCCCCCCCCCCTGCTCCCCCTGGCGGGGATGTTTTTGGTTTTTGATAGGGGCCTAATGACTAAAGACTGGTTTATGATATAGACCCGATAAGAGGGGTAGATGAACGAGGTGGATGCGGGATTGGGGTCGCGGGGGTGTGGGGTGGGGGGGGGTTGACTCTCCGCCTCATGGTCTAGGTCTGGACAGTAGATTAGGGGTGATATTTAAATGCACTAGGAAGATTTGGATGGTGAATTTTCTATGAAGAGGCATGGCACTGTGGGGGGGGGGGGGGGTATGGGGGGGATCATGAATAATGTATGATATTGGAAATAAGGTTGAAGGTGTTGATGATGTACTAAGTGACATGTATTTGGCTTTTTGCAGGTCTCACTGGGGGGGAGGGGGAGGGTATGGGGGCGATCTGGAACAATGTGTGATATTTGAAAAATGGTTGAAGGTATTCATGATTACCTAAGCAACATGTATTTTGATTTGTGCAAGATTCACTAAGGTTAAGGTGGGAGGGGATGGGGGGGCCTTTGGGGTGTAACTACAGATTAAGTTATGGATGAAGCACGGGTGTGGGGCTGGGGGGGGGGCGGACCCGGGGGGGCCCCCGCTGACAGGGGGCCCTGAGGGGCCCCGTGTGGGCGGGGGCCCCCCCGGCTCCCGCCTCCCCTGGAAGCCCTGGAAAAGTAACGGATTGGGATAATGAGAGAATTTCTTCATTGTAATGTTTTGTATATATGAAAATGTATTTTTGGTGGGGGAGGGGGGTCAGATGAGATTGAACACTAAGGGATTGAGGGTGCGGTTGAATTAAAATGCAAGTAGCTGGGTGGGGGAGGGGGGGTATGGGGGGATCATGAATAATGTATGATATTGGAAATAAGGTTGAAGGTGTTGATGATGTACTAAGTGACATGTATTTGGTTTTTTGCAGGTCTCACTGGAGGGGAGGGGGAGGGTATAGGGGCGATCTGGAACAATGTGTGATATTTGAAAAATGGCTGAGGGTATTCATGACTACTTAAGTAACATGTATTTTGATTTGTGCAAGATTCACTAAGGTTAAGGTGGGCGGGGATGGGGGGGCCTTCGGGGCCTTTGGGGTGTAACTAAAGATTAAGTTATGGATGAAGCTCGGGTGTGGGGCTGGGGGGGGCGGGCCAGGGGGGCCCCCGCTGACGGGGGGCCCTGAGGGGCCCCGTGTGGGCGGGGGCCCCCCCGGCTCCCGCCTCCCCTGGAAGCCCTGGAAAAGTAACGAATTGGGATAATGAGAGAATTTCCTCATTGCAATGTTTTGTATATATGAAAGTGCATTTTTGGTGGGGGGTGGTGAGGGGGGACACCAGGGGGGGGACACCGGGGGGGATGGGGGTGGGCGGCACCGGGAGGCCGAGGAAGAGGTTAGGAGAATAAACTTAGGAGAAGGTGTGATAGCTGCGGTGGGGGGCGGGGGGGGGGGAGCGGGGAAAGGGGGCTGCCAAAGCATGGAGAGGGGGAGACCGAGGGCCGGGTGGGCGGGTGGGGTTTTGCCTACTGTGTGGTGCATTTACACTCCTCAAGGGCCCGAAGGAGCGGGCGTCACAGGGGATTGGAGAATGACCCCTGGGGATCCCCAAGAAAGACGGGTGGGCAGGAGGAGATGCCCACTGAGTACATCAGGGGAGATCCCCAAAGGGCTCAAAGAGCCCTACGAGAGTTGGCGGAGGAATGAAAGGAAGAGGTATGAGAGGAAGTATGTTTCTGTTTGTCTTGTTTTTTTTCTCTTCACTTTTGGTGGGCTCTTGGTTTGTGTTTCTGTTGGGGTTTTTTGGGGAAGGGTTCACAGTGGTGATGCTGCTCCTTGTCCTTTCTCTCTCCCAGTTGCCCAGAGAAAGGGCCCGTCGGAGAATCTCGAGAGGGGACAGGCTAAAGGAAGATGGGAAGGGAAATGGAGGAACAAATTAAATTTTTATCATTGAATGTCTGTGGCCTAAACATTCCAGAAAAAAGATCTTCACTTTTACAGCTTCTGCAAAGAGAGCACATCCAGATAGCCATGATACAGGAGTCACATTTTAAGGGGACCACTCACCCGAAACTAACTAATAATAGATATCCTACAGCTTACTATAGTAACGCCCCAAATTCCAAGACAAAAGGAGTGCTAATATTAATATCTAGAGAAGTTAAAATGCAGGATATAGAGGTCCATGGGGATGGGAATGGTAGATACCTGTTCATAAAGGGGATATTTAACTCACAAAAGTTAACGATAGGTAGTATTTACGCACCTAATACGGGTCAGCTCTCGTTTTTGAACGGGATGTTAAGGTCCCTGGAAACATTTGCAGAAGGTTCTGTAGTTCTGGCGGGGGATTACAACATGGTACTGGACCCATTGATAGACACATCCTCGGGGAGATCTAATCTCCCTTATGGAACAATACGGAAAATTAAGCAGTACCTGAGTAAACATCAGCTCATGGACGTTTGGCGCCTCCAGCACCCTAGGGATAAAGAATATACATTCTACTCATCTCCCCATGGAACATACTCTAGATTAGATTTTTTTTGGTATCCCATAATCTGCTATCATGTTCTGTGAGAACAACGATTGGGACAACTACCATTTCGGACCATGCCTCAGTAGTAGTCTGGTTAGGTAAGAAAACTTCTCAGGAAAGAACGTTCACATGGAGAATGAACGGCTCACTGTTAAAGAGGGAAGAGATAGCGCAGAGGTTGAGTAGAGAAATTAGAGAGTATTTTGAAGTAAACAATAACACAGTATCCTCACCGGTATTGGTTTGGGAGGCTCACAAATGTGTGATGAGGGGAATATTAATACAGGAAGGAAGTAGGATTAAGAAGGAGAAAGAGATAGAAATGCAGGAAAGTTTAAAAAGGATAGAGAGACTGGAGGCTGAACACAAAAGGGGGTTTGCCAGAGAGATACTTGAGGAGTTAACAGCTGAAAGAGAAAAACTAAAATCGATTCTATTTAGGAGAGCAAGGTATGCAGCACAGAGGTGTAATAGATTATACTATGAACATGGAAATAAGACAGGGAAACTATTAGCACGTGCGTTAAAAAAACAGCAAACAGCCAATTTTATACCCTATATATGTGATGACAAAACAAGGAAACATTATAGGAGTGAATCTCAGGCGAGGGTGTTCCGTGCATTTTATGAGAAACTCTATAATTTGAATGGAGGAGACGAAGAAGTAGGAGGGAAAACTAGAAGAGAGGCTGTACGGGAGTATGTAGAAAACGCAGGGCTGGGAAAGCTTACACAGGAGGAAATAGACAGAATGGAGGCCCCTATCACTCTTCAAGAACTAAGAGAAGTAGTAAAGAACATGCCTGGGGGGAAAGCCCCAGGCCCAGATGGTTTTGGGATAGAGTATTTTAAGCAATATATCCATGATTTAGAGGGCCCATGGGTGGAGGCTTTGAATGCCTTAAGTGCGGAGGGGGAGAGATTTAGCAGAGACTCCTTGGAGTCTCATATTACTGTAATACACAAACTGGGTAAAGACCCGTCGGTATGCTCTAGCTACAGACCAATATCATTGCTGAATGAGGACCTTAAAGTCTTTGCAAAGATTTTGCCTAGTAGAGTGTCCCCATGGCTTCATAAAATTATACAGACAGATCAGGTGGGGTTTGTCCCCAAGAGGGAAGCACGGGATAATACTCTGAGGACACTCAATATTTTGCAGTGGGTGGACTCCTCGACCGACCCTGTGGTGCTGCTCTCCACTGATGCGGAGAAGGCATTTGACAGGGTCGGTTGGGAGAGTATTAGAGCAGTGATGCAGTCTATAGGGGTGGGGAAAAGAATGGCCTTATGGATAGGGTCGCTGTATAAAAACCCGACAGCAAGGGTGAAGGTTAATGGGGTTCTCTCAGAGTCATTCGCGATTTCAAATGGCACGCGTCAGGGGTGCCCCATGTCCCCTCTGATATTTGCATTGGTCTTGGAACCATTTCTAAATTATATAAGAAAGAATCCGGATATTAGGGGAGTACAGATAGGACAGAGGGAACATCGAGTCGCGGCATATGCAGATGACTTACTGTTCTATCTCAGAATCCCTAGGATATCACTACCAGTCCTGATGGCGGAATTTAAGAAATTTGGGAGAATGTCCGATTTTAAAATAAATTGGGATAAATGTGAAGCCATGGGGATAAACATAAATGATCAGGAGAAAGAAAGTCTAAAGAAAAGCTTCCCGTTTAAATGGGTTAAGGAAGCTATCACGTATTTGGGCACTAGGATTACGACAACTATGGGAGGGTTATACACGCTGAACTACGGGACACTCCTTGACGCTATAAAAAAGGATCTCCTGGCATGGAGAAAGTTAAAACTCTCCATGTTAGGGAGAACTAATATATTAAAAATGAATGTGCTCCCCAGACTGCTTTATATATATCAGACAGTACCAATACCGGTACCAGAGATCTTCTTCAGGACACTAAAAAGAGAATTCACAAGATTTGTATGGAAGGATAAGCCTCCTAGAGCAAAGTACCTACTGCTGACCCAAAGGAAGGCCCATGGTGGACTTGCGTTGCCAGACCCTAAGAAGTATTATTTGGCGGCAATAATAGCTAGAATTGTAGACTGGCATAAAAATATACAACATAAATTATGGGTGGAAATGGATCAGAATATGGTTGGTATCCCTCTACAACTGTCCCCGTGGACCACACATACTTATAGGACTACACATTCGGCAGGAATATATGTGAATCACACGCTTAAAATCTTTAACAGTCTGAAGGTAAAGCACGAGTTGTCTCCATTGCCCTCCCCGCTCATGCCGATAGTAGATAATGACAGGTTTATGCAGGGGTCTAGTAGAAAGCAATATGCGAGATGGAGAGACTCAGGAGGGGTTAGAGCAGGTGAACTGATGGAGGGGGGAGATTGGAAACTCCTAGATACAATAAAAGAACAAAGGGGGCGAGAAGATTTAGACTGGTGGAGTTTTATGCAATTTAGGCAGTTTCTACTATCAAAAGGACGAAAACAAGACTTTGCTAGAGAGTTGACGCAATTTGAGCAACTTTGCAGTCTGGAAGGGGACGGCAGAAGGTCATTAGCTAAGATCTATGGAATGATAAATGATAAGAGAGATGCGAGTGAGCCCTACAGGAAGAAATGGCAGGATGAACTGAATTACCAATTTACAGATGCTCAATGGAACAAAATTATAACACTTTCCTATAAAACCTCAATATCGACCGGAATACAAGAAATAGGGTTTAAACTATTAACCAGGTGGCATCTCACCCCAGATAGATTAGGGACTATGTATTTAGATTTTGACCCCGGGTGCTGGAGGTGCCAGACTGAGAGGGGTACATATCTCCATATATTTTGGAGCTGCAATAGACTGTGTGGATTTTGGGGGGGAGTGAGACGGCTGGGGGGGGAGATCCTAGGGGAGGAGCTCCCTGCGGATCCAGCTTTTTTTCTCCTGCACCATAATGAATGGGGAATTAGGAAATATAGACAATCCCTATGCAGTTACTTGGTCAACGCTGCAAGAATACTTATCGGAAGGCATTGGAAAACACAGCAACCTCCCACACTAACGGAGTGGATAGGAGAAATAACTAGAACACAAAGACTGGAGGAACTAACAAAATATTTGGTGGGTAAAGAGGAGCAACATAGACAAACCTGGGAGAAATGGGAAGAGTTTAAACACACTGAAAAATATAAGAGGCTGTATGGGGATGGTGGGGCACAGACATGATTAATTATGGTCCTCGCTCGGAAGCCCTCTCTAGAGAGGTGGTAAAATATGGGGAGGGCAGACCTGGGGCAGGGGGGTAGGGATGAGGAGCAGGGAAACAGGTGAAGGGTCTTGGTTGGGGGGGGGTTTCCTTTTTTTTTTTTTTTTTTTTTTTTTTTTTTTTTGGTCTCTTTTCCTTTTTTTTTTTTTGTGGTCTTCTTTTTTATGTGGACTGTTTGGGAGTCTTCGGACTCACGGTGGAAAGGGGGTGGGAAGTGTGACAAGCGGGTTGGGAACAGGAGGGGGAAGGAAAATGGAGTGAGGGTAATTTGCCAACATTGAACTAGAAGGGGGTATATTAGAACTGATTAATATAATTGCATGTAAAAAGAACAAATGGATAAAGCAGGCCTCCACGTGCCTTTGGGAAGTGATGTGTTTTATGTATTTAGAATAACCCGTTTGAGTTTTATGGGATATGATTGTATATTATGTTTGCAAATCACTATGAGAAATAAAGAATCTAAAAAAAAAAAAAAAAGATGTACATGCTCCTATCTCCTACAGATGTTCATGCTCCTATCTGGGTGCAAAGGCTGCTTGCGCTGCTTTTTTTTACCAAATCAACAACTGACACTGGTTAGATGTTTGTTTTGTTCGCTAAAGTGTACCAAATATGGGAATAATGGTTGTATTTATACTTACCTGGAGCTTCCTCCAGCCCCATACGCAGTGTGGGCTCCTTCACCGTCCTCTTCCGCCACTCCGCTCATTTGTTCGCCCAGATAATCTGGCAAGTCATGCACATTTGTGCGTGCGCAGCCCAGTCATGCGCCCCTGCCACACTCCTGTGCCCAGCTGCAGGAGCATGAGACTGTGCACATGCAGCCGGCCAGATTACTTGGGAGATAACAAGTGAACCGAGCAGCTGGATAGGATGGCGACGAAAGAGCCCATACACTTCATGGTGCTGGAGAAAGCCCCAGGTAAAAATCAATACACCCATTATGGTCATATCTGGTTTCCTGAGTACCTTAAACCATACATTTGTAAGGTTTGTAAATTGTGTGGGCTTTTGTGGGGCAGCATGCATTTACGTACCTATGGGAGTTGCTTAGTAGCCCCCCTTCCTCATCCATATGGAAGCTTCCATCTTCTGTGTTCCTGTGCCAGAGGTTGAAATTCCCACAGTGATATTCTGTGCCCCTGGCAGCCGCAATGGAAGGTGTGTAACCGTTGATGTGGTTACAGCTCCTGGCTCATATCGCACCTTCCTAGCATCCATTATGGCTGCCAGGGACATAGGAAATCGCTGCAGTTCTCTGGCAAGGGGAGAGAGAAAATAGAGGCCTCCATTTAGATGGGCATGTGGGGAGGGGGGAGGATATTGTGTTTGCTGCACTTTCAAAAGCCCGCCCAATTAACAAACCTCCCTTAGGAAGAGGTTAGTTTAAAAATGTTTTTAAAAATTAGTGCATACTTCCATGGGGGCACTAGACACCAGGGAACTGTATAAGGGGGGTGAGCACGCCGCTTGTTAAATTGAGGTGTGGTTAAAGGAAACCTAAAGTCCATAAAAAAAAATCCAAGTTTAACTTAACTGGGGCTTCTACCTGCCCCCTGCAGCCGCCCCGTGCCTGCGCGGTGACATATTGATCCGCTGGTACCCCACAGAGACCCAGTTTTGGTTTTTGGTTACTCAGTCCACTGCGCCTGTGTGCTAGTAGTGAACTACTCGAATTAGTGATTAAAATGAGGCTTATTTGCCTCAGGTGTGCGGCTGGGAGAGAGGGGGTTACTAACCCATAAGTCCGTGGTCTTCCAAACATCTTGCACGTGTCCAATTGGACGCGTTGCAAGACTAACTATGTGCACTTCCTCCTTCAAGCCGGAATTGTCATTACCCCCTAACAGCTTCCTGGTCAGCACACTGTTAAACTGTAATATTACACCACTTGAGCCATAGGGAAACATGAACATTACCTTGCACATCCAGTTGTAACTAGGGATGGTCGGAATGCCAAATTCCGATTCCGCGGTAATTCCGCATTCCGTCATGTACCGATTACCGATTCCGCTTTCCGCTACCAATTTCCGCATTCCAAGGCGGAATTTCCGCCGGAAATCGCGGAAATTCCGCCCGACTTTAACATCAATTTTCTCAAAAACTATAAGGTCTTTTTAAAAACTTTTTTTTGCATCTTGCTCAGAAGGTTCTGTTTAATAAACCCTGAAAATTTGGTGTTTCTAGGACTTACGGGGGCTTTGCTATTAACTGCTAAAGTCGGCGGATTTTTACTGTAATGTAAAATGCAGAAAATAGGCAGATGCAGATTTTCTGCATTTTACATTACAGTAACAAACCGCCGACTTTAGTGGTTAATAGAAAAGCCCCCAGAAACACCAAATTTTTAGCGTTTATTAAACCAAATCTTGTGAACAAGATGCAAAAAAAAGTTTTCAAAAAGACCTTATAGTTTTTGAGAAAATCGATGTTAAAGTCGGGTGGATTTTCCGCGATTTCCGGCGGAAATTTCCGTGATTTCCGGCGGAAATCCGCCTACGGCACTAGCATTACCGATTTCCGCATTCCGATACGGAAATGCAATTTCCGATCGGAATTTCGGAAATTGCATTTCCGCGGAATCCGAATGAGCATCCCTAGTTGTAACTGACAGCTGCTGATATATAACTGACAGCAACTGTTATATTTCAGTTCTGACAAAATATTGTCAGAACAGAAAGGGATCACTGTAAGAAGAAAATGGTGAGCTTCTGAGAGGAACTGACAGTGAGGTTAGCATGTAATATTCATTTGCAGCTACGTCATGTGTTTATTTTAAATAATTTTACTCGCTTCAGGTTACCTTTAAGATATTTATCCCCTCTCTCTCCCCCAAAAAATACTATGACACAGGATTAGATTGTGAGCTCCTCTGAGGACAGTCAGTGCCATGACTATGTACTCTTTAAAGCCCTGCAGAAGATGTCAGTGCTATATAAATACATAATAATAATATGGTAGGACATTAGACTATGACTATGGCAGGATTAGATTATGAGCTCCTCTGAGGACAGTCAGCGACATGAATATGTACTCTGTACAGTGCTGCAGAAGATGTAATACACAATGGGGGTATTCACGGGCGTTTTCTGTGGATGAAAGTGCTTGTGTAATCGCAATCGCTCAAAAATCGTACTAATGTAGTCAAAAATATGCGTTTGCTACAAAACAAAATCAGCTGCAAAACGCTAGTGCTAATTTCTAGCATTTTGTGTGTGAATGGGCCCAATCAGTCCTACTCTGATGGCTGGCTCTGCAGACTGCTCCAGCATCACTAGAGTGCAAAGGAGGGGGGGTGAAATGCTGAAGGCAAGGTGCTGTACCCAAGACCCTGCTGAATACTGAATAGGGACTGTCTACAAATCTTTGTATTTCTTAAAGCTAATGGGAATCAGTTTTTTTAAAAAAAAAGTCAGATACTCACCTAAGGAGAGGAAGGCTCTGGGTCCCATAGAGCATTCCATCTCCTTTCCTGGTGCCCGCTGTTGTCCTGGCTCCCCCGTAGCAGTATTCGACCGTGTCGGTCAAATACCGCTGTCTACCGGCCGAAGGGAGGCTTCAGAAATGATTCGGGAGCCCGAGTGCTCCCGAAGATGTGCTGCTCTACACTGCGCGTGCGCCCTCTATGATGCACTCGCATGTGCACGGCCTGTCTTCGGGAGGACTCGACTCCCGAAGACTTCCGAAGTCCCCGCAGTTGCAGATGCGAACGGGGGAGACAGCGCAGCATGGAGGGCACCGGGAAAGGAGAGGGAAGGCTCATTAGGACCGAGCCTTCCCGTCCTTAGGTGAGTATCTGCCTTTTTTTTTTTTTTTTTTTTTAAATATGGTGTCACAGTAGCTTTAACAGTGGACGAGCAGATGCAATCATTAGCACAATTGTGTAGGGGGCAGAAAGCTTGTTTTATTGTGACTATACATCAGGCGGCCGATTGACCATCTGACTTCAATTATTATAATCAAATCGGATGAAAATTACACTGCCAAGTGCATGGCGATCAACAATGCAACCAATGTTAGGGTGAAATTGGTCACATTAGTCAATCAGAAATGCTGCAAATTGTCGGGATATCGTGGTTGGTTAGGTGCATGGTGGTAAAGGCAAGCAAAAACGGGCTCTAGGTCTTGTTCCGGCTGCCACCAGTGCTCATGTGCGCCGCCCGCTCCCCGCCCACCTCGCTCGGCGCTCACCTCGCTCGGCCGCACACGCCCTCCTAGCTCACTCCCCGCCCACCTCGCTTGCCCGCATACGCCCACCTTGCTTGCCCGTCCAGCTCCCTAGTCCCAGCTGTCCGTTACTGCGCACATGCGCAGTAACAAAAATCCTGGGACACAGGGACAAAACTGTTGGACGCAGCAACAGAGTGGTTTTATTAGGTAGGATAAATGTGTGTATGTGTATTTACACATTACCTGTCCTCAGGGCTGTGGAGTCGGGGCAATTTTGGGCACCCAGAGTCGGAGTTGGAGTCGTGGTTTCAGAAACTGAGGAGTCGGAGTTGGAAGATTTTTGTACCGACTCCACAGCCCTGCCTGTCCTGTGTCGCAGTGACCGCCCTCTTCTGCACCCGCTGTTACACTCCCCATACTTGCTGCTGGCGCATATCACGCTGGCACGCGTGTGTGACGTCACGCTGGCCGGCATTTATAGGGAGGAGCGGTGGAAGACAGATACAGGACAGGTAATGTATAAATACACATACATGTACATATCTTTATACTTAGAGGAACAGCGGCAAGGCGGCGGGCTCGGCCGATTTCCAAGAGATTTCATGCTGAAATTGATCGGGAATTGGCCTGTGGTGTATGGGCAGCTGAAAGATCTCTCTAATCAGATTCGATCAGAGAGAGATTTGTCTCTTGGTTGAATCTGCCCATCATCGTCTGATGTATGGCTGCCTTTAGTTTGCAGTCTCTCAAGACATGGAAAAGAAACTTTTTTTTTCCTGGACTGTCAGAAAATGTACAGTGCCTTTGTAGACAGCTCTGTGCTTCAGGGCCCTTTTCCACTGCAAAATGCAACTGCAAATGCATTTGCGGTTTTCCCAATTTTGATGTGCATTTTTTGTGTGCGTTTTAATGCGTTTGCGGTTTCTGTTTTTATGATTGGCAAGTGGCAAGTGTTGTCTTGAAAATAGATACTAGTGGTTAAATCAATACAAAACGCAAAATGTATTTCTATGGGGTTTTCATGCGTTCCTATACTTTACATTGCAACACAAAACGCATCATAATCGCACAGACATACGTTCGCGTTTTTAAAAAAAAATCGGAACGCAGCAGTGGAAAAGGCCACCCAAGATTCTTATTTTAAAGAGTAACTGTTAGGCGTGAATTTAAAAAATAGTTTTCTATATCCCTCTTTAATCAAGCCTAAAAACATGCTAAAAAGGCACTGGCACATTAAAAAAGCATTCACATTTTTACATTAATATAATTTACAAATCATTGCCTCCCAGCTCCTAATTCGTACGAAGAGCCGCAGCAGTAAATGCTGGGCGGCTTTTGTTTTCCTCTTCTCCTCCCTGTGCCTCCCCTTCATTTCATATTCCTCCCCTTTATGTAGTAGTGCAGCCTGATTGGCTGCTCTCTCTGCCCCTCACGTTTCCCCAGCCACGCCTCTGCACCGCTCTGATTGGCAATACAGAGATGTCACCAACGTCATCTGTAGTTGCCAGAGGACTGTTACAAGACTGTTTGCGGAGGCTAATGCGGAACGTTAGTAGGGATCAGCTGATGAGGCTACAGCCAGCTCTCCCCCTCCTTCCTGCTTTTGATGCTCAGCTCCCTGTCACAGCCGTCTGCGGAGCTGATTACACTGAAAGACTTCAGTGTGCAGAGGAAATGTCCAGCTCCTCCTCCTCTTCCTCCTCCCTGGCTCGCAGCACGAGTGTAGAAGACAAACACAGACACTCAGAGCTGCAGCTGTCACAGGAGATGCTGCTAGTATTGGAGAGGTGCTGACACTGCCGTGTTTGTATGGAATGGATGTAGTGTGTGCATATATGTATGGCATTTGTGTGATGTGATGTGTATGTATAGAGTGTGTGTATACAAAGCATGTGTGTATGTATTTAGTGTGTGTGTGTGTGTGTGTATATATGTATATAGTGTGTGTATATGTATATAGTGTGTGTATATGTATATAGTGTGTGTGTGTGTGTGTATATGTATATAGTGTGTGTGTGTGTGTGTGTGTATATAGTGTGTGTATGTATGTATATAGTGTGTGTGTGTGTGCGCGCGTGTGTATATATAGAGCGTGTATGTATATAGAGTATGTGTGTGTATATATGTATACAGAGCATCTGTGTGTATGTATATAGTGTGTGTGTGTGTGTGATGTGATCTGCGTGTGTATATACAGAGCACGTGTGTGTGTGTGTGTGTGTATGCTGTACGTATATAGAGTATGTATGTATGTATGTATGTACATAAAGTATGTGTGTATGTTTGTATACAGAGCATGTATGTACAGGCTCAGACAGGCCCGGCGGGAGTTCGGGTTTTTGCCCAGTAGGACTCTTGCCCCAGGGGGGGGGGGCCCAGTGCTGAAAAGGAGGGGGGCACAGCTCAGGAAAGGGGGGAAAGTGGCACAGAGCAGCGGGGAGGGGGAAGCCCCCCTCCCTCACCTAGGGCCCCCCTTCCGCGCTCCCCCATCCAGAATTGCAGCCAGCGGCAGCAGCAGGGAATGGCTTACAGAGAGCTATATACCTGCGTGCTGCTGGGTCTGGTCTTCTGCACTGACACTGTCCAATCACGCTCTCATTGTACTTCCTGTGAGAGCGTGATTGGACTAAGCAGTGCAGAAGACCAGACCAGCAGCGGCACGCAGAGCTCTCTGACTCTTGGTGAGTGATTCCCGCTCGCTGCTGGCTGATATTTTGGAGAGGGGGCATGGAAGGGGGGCTCCAGGTGAGGGAGGGGGGGTTGCTTCCGCCCCTCCCCACCGCTCTTTGCCCACTGCCCCCCCCTTCCAGGCTGGGGGCATCTATAAACCTGCCTACCTAACTGGGGACACATATAGACCTGGCTACATATACTGCATTTTGTGGGTAAATCTGCCGACAATCTGATTGCATTTTGTGGGGAAATCTGCCGACAATCGGATTTCATTTTGTGTGGAAATCTGCTGACAATCTGGTTGCATTTTGTGGGGAAATCGTGCGCCGCGTGTGGACATCTCCCTGTTGGGGACTTGTCCTCAGAAGTGCTCACAATCTATTCCCTACCATAATTTAATGTCCTACCAAATTTTATATCTATCTATCTATCTATCTATCTCAAAATTTCTAGAGTACACGTGTATTGTTTTTTTGTTTTTGGTAATAAAATCACATATTTTATTTAAATAATTCTTCACCCCCTCCCCCCCAATCCAGAGCCAATCAGAGCTTATCACCTCTCATAGGCATCAGCCTACAAGAGGGATTTTCTTGTGGCACACTCGAGGGGACAGCTCAGTGGCAAAGCTGTCCCCTATACAGAACAGGGCTGTACTTGTAAATAAACTATTTTTTTTTCTTTTATGTGTAACCGCCTGCCTCCTGCGACTGCGGCTGGCACTCAGGCTGATCTCAAAACTCTGCTCCATCATTCGGCGTAATTTCCTCCCCCATGACTTGATGCCAATCGTCATTAGGCGGTCCTGGGGGAGCCACCTTCCGATTGCCCCTCTCCATAGGACAGTACATGCAGCCTCCTGCCTCTCCCCCTCTCCATAGGACAGTACATGCAGCCTCCTGCCTCTCCCCCTCTCCATAGGACAGTACATGCAGCCTCCTGCCTCTCCCCCTCTCCATAGGACAGTACATGCAGCCTCCTGCCTCTCCTCTCCATAGTACAGTACATGCAGCCTCCTGCCTCTCCATAGGACAGTACATTCAGCCTCCTGCCTCTCCTCCCCTCTCCATAGGAGAGTACATGCAGCCTCCTGCCTCTCCTCCCCTCTCCATAGCACAGTACATGCAGCCTCCTGCCTCTCCTTCCCTCTCCATAGGACAGTACATGCAGCCTCCTGCCTCTCCTTCCCTCTCCATAGGACAGTACATGCAGCCTCCTGCCTCGCCTCCGCTCGACATAGGACAGTACATGCAGCCTCCTGCCTCTCCTCCCCTCTCCATAGGACAGTACATGCAGCCTCCTGCCTCTCCCCCTCTCCATAGGACAGTACATGCAGCCTCCTGCCTCGCCTCCGCTCGACATAGGACAGTACATGCAGCCTCCTGCCTCTCCCCCTCTCCATAGGACAGTACATGCAGCCTCCTGCCTCTCCTCCCCTCTCCATAGGACAGTACATGCAGCCTCCTGCCTCGCCTCCGCTCGACATAGGACAGTACATGCAGCCTCCTGCCTCTCCTCCCCTCTCCATAGGACAGTACATGCAGCCTCCTGCCTCTCCCCCTCTCCATAGGACAGTACATGCAGCCTCCTGCCTCGCCTCCGCTCGACATAGGACAGTACATGCAGCCTCCTGCTTCGTCTCCCCTCTCCATAGGACAGTACATGCAGCCTTCTGCCTCCTCCCCTCTCCATAGCACAGTACATGCAGCCTCCTGCCTCTCCTCCCCTCTCCATAGGACAGTACATGCACCCTCCTACCTCTCTTCCCCTCTCCATAGGACAGTACATGCAGCCTCCTGCCTCTCCCCCTCTCCATAGGAAAGTACATGCACCCTCCTGCCTCTCTTCCCCTCTCCATAGGACAGTACATGCAGCCTCCTGCCTCTCCCCCTCTCCATAGGAAAGTACATGCACCCTCCTGCCTCTCTTCCCCTCTCCATAGGACAGTACATGCAGCCTCTTGTCTCTTCTCTCCATAGTACAGTACATGCAGCCTCCTGCCTCTCCATAGGACAGTACATTCAGCCTCCTGCCTCTCCTCCCCTCTCCATAGGAGAGTACATGCAGCCTCCTGCCTCTCCTCCCCTCTCCATAGCACAGTACATGCAGCCTCCTGCCTCTCCTTCCCTCTCCATAGGACAGTACATGCAGCCTCCTGCCTCTCCTCTCCATAGGACAGTACATGCACCCTCCTGCCTCTCTTCCCCTCTCCATAGGACAGTACATGCAGCCTCCTGCCTCTCCCCCTCTTCATAGGAAAGTACATGCACCCTCCTGCCTCTCTTCCCCTCTCCATAGGACAGTACATGCAGCCTCCTGCCTCTCCTCCCCTCTCCATAGGACAGTACATGCACCCTCCTGCCTCTCTTCCTCTCTCCATAGGACAGTACATGCACCCTCCTGCCTCTCTTCCCCTCTCCATAGGACAGTACATGCAGCCTCCTGCCTCTCCCCCTCTCCATAGGACAGTACATGCAGCCTCCTGCCTCTCCCCCTCTCCATAGGAAAGTACATGCACCCTCCTGCCTCTCTTCCCCTCTCCATAGGACAGTACATGCAGCCTCCTGCCTCTCCTCCGCTCGACATAGGACAGTACATGGCTAGGTACACACCATTCATTTGTCTGGCAGATTTACCTGCTAGTTCGATTATTTTCAATGTGTTCTATCTGAACTAAAAAAAAGTTTTCCAAAGCAATTTTTCTAATGAAATTGTGTTCACTTCTATGAAAAACAAATAGCAAAACCATTGAAAATCAGAACATGTTGGTAATAATCGATCTGGCTGATAAATCTGCCTAATGCTGGACATACACGGCACGTTTATGCGCCGGAATCGAGCCGCTGGCACAATACTGGCGCATCCCCGCGGATCGATTCCCGCTCGTCCCCGTGGGCACTTCCTTATCAGCGATTCGTTTTCTGCATTGTCCGCCCGCGGGGATCAAGCTTGGTATCGACCCGCTGCGGTGATCGGACAGGTTGAATATTATCAATCGAGCCATCAGCGGCTCGATTGATAATATAAAATGTGCCGTGTATGCCCAGCATAAGAATTGTGTGGTGTGTAGCTACTAGCTAGCATTTAGAATGCATGGAAGGAGGCTGGCGCAATTATAGTGGTTGACATAGGAGCTATTTTACACAGATACGCCCATGACAAACTGCAACAATATAAGTGTGCAGAGGAGTTGTGACATGACATGTTTGGTCTGTCTATCATTAGCCAGTAACTGATCATGCTGTCATACACCTCTAAAGAGGATTCAGTGTGCATGAAAAGTAACGTGTAACGAAGGATGAAACCAAGTGCAGTCTTTAGGCTATGTCACTGCTGCAAAAAATGTACATGCAGACAGGATTTCAGTAAGTTGAGAAATCACTCATCCTCTTTAGCAGTTTTTGACATCCTGTCCTCAGACATAAACAAGCGCCACAGAGTCGCACATTGATGATGTATGAGGAGCCATACCTTGGTGGGAGTGTCTGAGAGCTGGGAAAAGGGAGTGCTAATGCATACTAAATCAGAAGGAGGAGGGCAAACAGTAAGGGAGGATATGACATCACGATTGGCTTCACACACAGTCATCCTAAAATGGAACCTCCCAGGAATAGAAATCTCTTTATTTACTATATATAACTCGCTGCAAAGCAAACCATGGACAGTGCAATGCATATGTTATGTAAGTACAGCAAGTATTTATCTACTTATATATGTGTTTTTTTTTCCGGAGACACTATGCCTAACAGCTCCTCTTTAAGCAGGCTGCACTTCAGAATCAGCAAACGCATTCGTTTTGCTTTTCTGGCAAAAATGCAGCTAGTGGAAAAAGGCCCTTAGGCTGTAATGCCAGTGGTTTGAAACGCCTCTGCTATTCAGCTACATTACATTACAATACAATAAACAGCATCTCCAGCTCATTCCCTGTCTGCTTCTCTTTACACATGTGCCTATTACACTTCCTGGGCTTCTGCAAATTATGTCAGTTAAGAAAAAAAAAAGGTTGGTGGTGGAGGGTATAACAAACTTCACTGTGGGCGTGTTTTCAACTGCTGGGATGCCTATAGCATTTTTTCAGCACCTTTCTCACAGGATTACGAGATTTATTAGTCACTCCTTATCTATATACTTTAATCACTGTCATATACTGCTTTTTAAGGAATCTTTATTCCTTCTTAAGGTAGCCATACACTGGTCGATGTTCCATTAGATCGACCAGCTGACAGATCCCTATCTGATCAAATCTGATCAGAGAGGGATCGTATGGCTGCCTTTACTGCAAACAGATTGTGAATCGATTTCAGCCTGAAACCGATTCACCATCTGCTGAGCTGCTCCTGCCGCCTGTCCCCCCCCCCCCCGTATACATTACCTGATGCTGGCTCCCGGGCATCTTCTCCGCATTGCACGGCTCTGTTCCGGCTCCATTACGGCGCTTCCTGTGTTACTCCGTGACCAGGAAGTTCAAATAGAGCGCCCTCTATTTGAACTTCCTGGTCACTGCAGTGACACAGGAAGCGCCGGGATGGATGGAGCCGGAACAGAGCCATGCAGCGCGGAGAAGACGCCCGGGAGCCAGCCTCAGGTAATGTATACTTGATCGGATCGGCCGCCGTTAGCGACGCGCACTTTACCTGCGGGCGATCGAGGGTAATTTCCCGAACGGCGCGATCGACGGACCGATCCGATTTCGGGAGGAAATCGGATCGGCGGCTGCGTTTACCGCGAACGATTGGCAGCAGATTCGATCCCGGCCGCGAATCGAGCCAGTGTATGGCCTGCTTAAAAGTTCCTCTTTAATAAGATTGCTATGTAGCCACATCGCACTGAGTGTAGTGGAAACAGGCCCTAAGCAAGTTCTCTCCCGTATATTATAGTCAGTGATCATTTATATTGTACTATACAGTTGTTTTGGATGAGTGACTCAAAGGACAACAGCCACAGGGTCTTTAAAATTTAGCACTGTAAAATGTACACTGTATGTTAGATGAATGAAATGTTTTATTGTTTCCTAGGAAATTAAATACAGCATTGGCTATTTTATTGCACTGCACGTTTCATAAATGACAAGAGAAAAAAAAATAGTAAAACACTGAGCATGAATATACTTATTTCTGGGCACATGTCCATTTTCTTATGCTAGCATCCACCAACAAGCCATTTGGATACATGACAGAAAGCAAGAAGGCATATTGAAAATGACATGATTCCAAAAGATATAACATGGATATGGGCCCATAGTACAACACAGTTCTCATGCTGTGTTACTATGTTGCATGATGTTAAAACAGGATTAAACAATGTTTTCTAAATGATAAAAAAAAACTGATGAAAAAAAAAGAACAACATAATAGAAGAAATAAAAAGAACAAAAAAAACAAAAAACTAATTTTCTGTTAACTGAAAAATTTGGAAAATAAAGCATGGTACATAATTTTATTTACATGATAAACTATCTACAGGATATCAGAGTCAAGTCAGCTAGACACACAGATTGACAGAAGATTAAAGGTGGACTCAGTGAATGTTGTGTTTTAGTGGATAATCCTGTAAACTGGGCCTGAAGATATAAAAATACTGGTATTTGGTTTAACAGGAGTGTACTCCTTATAGGAACAGTCTCAGGTCTTCATTTCAGTTGACTTGACCACATAGCTTTGATTTTAATGGTTGGGGTTTTAAGATGGTTTCTATGCATCATTTTGTCTACTGTGTGCAATAAAGACTGGTTTGAACAATATGATAAATGGTCATCAAGACTATGTCTCACCTCATTTTCTGATAGTAATAAGGCAAACAAGAAACTAGCTCTTAAGATCAAAAGGATGAGAGTTAAACAAAAAATAACCTAACTTCAACACCCACATACAAAACAGGTCCTTCATCATCCCCAGGATATATAGCTGACTACTACAGTAGTTTACATAATCTTCATTATTTTATGCCTTGACACCCACTATCATCTTTTGAGTCCCAATCTCCACCTAAATACTATTACTAAAGAACAGTTACTCCTTGTTAGTAAACCCTTCTCCCCTCAGGAGACTTTGTCAGCTGTTAAATCTCTGAAGGGGAGTAAGGCTCCTGGGGACACATTTCCCCAAAAATTCCTGCACACCACAGTAACCACTATACGTAAACCTTTGAAATACATAGAAACTTCATCACTGACACATGGAAGTGCATCAGAGGAGCTCAGGTCTCATCTTCACCCGGACCACTAACGTTGCTGGCCACAGCAGTTAAGAAGGCTGCCTCCCTAGAACGTACTGACGGACAGTTTACCGATGTCATGCAATTAACTACTGATCCTCTGTAAGTGCAATTTTGTATGCGTGTTTTCTGTTTAAAAGCAATATAATACTACAGAGCACTCCTCTTTTGGTGTTTTTTTTACTTTTAAAGACCCCCTTAAATACATTGGTGTTTTATCAATATAGAAAACTAGGGGGAAAAAATCTAATGTGCATACAAGTTTTTTTCCAACTGTGACTATAGTAATAGCTTACAACTGCAACATTGTCTAACAAAAAATATAATTCATCAAGCTGGAAACATTCATGTTGAAATGTAAAAAAAAAGGACCAGTCAATCTTGCCTATTTTTTTTTAAAGCAAGAAGATAAAGTAAAGTGATATCATTGTCAAAAGGTTGGAAACATTTTTACTTTATAATGCCAATAGATTAAACACTATGAAAATGTAAGACCAATTTGTCTCTGATTAACAAATTTGGGGTAAACACTTGTCTGAAGACCAACTGGGAGAAATCCTTAATTATGCCCCTGGATTCTGATAGCATAAGCCTAAACTCTATAGAATACCCCTTGCAGATTGTCCACCAGTTTTGTTACCAGGGTATAGTAATTACTAAACATCCTAGTGGATTCTTTGGTGCTCCTAACTTAGCTTACTGCTAAATGCAAGAATTGGAGTAGCTTTCCCGTGGGACCTGCAAACTTACTGAAAATGATATCACTACCTAAAATACTGCATGTTGTCCAACATTCTGCAGTACTTATACTTAAAAATATTTTTTTTTCAAAATTAATAGTGTTTTAGCCTCATTTATTTGGGAAAGTAGGAGGGCTAGGATTTGACTGCAGACCTCAGTGGACGAGGGTGGCCTTACCCTACTAGATTCCTTTCTATATTACCTGGTTGGTCAGCTAAAGCTTCTCCAAATGTGGATGCCAGGCCAAATACCACAGTCCAGTAAGATTCTGCTGGCCAACACTTGGTTAAACGGGATCAGTTTGTTTCCTTAGAGGCTGGTGCTGGGAACTATACATTGCCACTTCTTCCTCTCCATAAGTTTGCTCAGCAGGTGTGGCAGATAAGCAAGAAGATGTACACACATATTAGGGCTTGCCTTCAGATACCTCCTTGCATAATTCTGCTTTTCTGCATCTTATTTCATGCCTGACCCTGTCTTTCGGACTGCTAGGGGTGGTTGATGTCTCTTAGGTTATATCTGATAATAATATGTTTCTTTCTATTAAATAAATATCTTGTAGATACCAAACACCTAGATCTGCTTATATTTGAGTGGTTTAAGTTTAGACACTCTACTATTAGAGCTCAATTTGGGGGGGAGCTACTGATCTACCTAATGACCGTGTCACGCCAATGGGCCCCAGGACCGCCTAACTCCAATTGGTGTTAGTCCTTGGGCCGGCTAATGCAGGAGATTGCACGCAGGCTACGTGCTCATCTCCTTCTTGGGGGCTGAGCTCCGCCCCACCTTCAGTCTCTGAGCTGTGATCGCCGTCTTTCTACCAAGTACAGCGCTGCGATCTGCAGCAGCGCTGTACTGGGGAGTGGACTGCTGTGTGACACGACTGTCCCCCTGTCACACAGGAGAATGACCGGCTCTCGGCCTATGAGAGCTGATCGCCATGATTGGCTGGATGAGGGGAGGGAGGGGTTTAAAAAATAAAATACAATAAATAATAAAAAAAACATTAAAAAAACCAAATATATATATATATATATATATATATATATATATATATATATATATATATATATATATATATATACACGGGGGGGATTAGACCCCACCAACAGAGAGCTCTGTTGGTGGGGAGAAATGGGGGGGGATCATTAGTGTGCTGTGTTGTGCGGCCCTGCAGTTGGCCTTAAAGCTGCAGTGGTCAATTGAACTAAAAGTAAGCTGGTCTTTAGGAGGGTTTAGCACTGTGGTCCTCAAGAGATTAACTAATTATCCCTTGAGAAGGGTTCTTAAGACTCTTGGGGCCCAGGAAATAATTCCATACCTCTATACACACCTCTTAAATGCTAAAATTGTAGGACAGACCATCAAGGGAAAGGCAAAGTGGAATCTTCTTAATCTATCTATTCAAGAAGATGACTGGGAATACATACAGTATACCTATTTGTTAGATTATTCTCTACTGCTGTTCACATTAGATTACTTATCCAATTGTATATCAATCAATAGGCATATTGGTCACCAGTCGCTATGAATGATAAGTTACTCTGGCACTGTCCTAGGGTGCTTCCCTTTTGAAATCAAGTAGTGCGCTGTCTGACTAAAATTAGGGGTATCACCGTTCTCTTGGACCCAAAGTCATGTGTATTTGGTTTGGATTGGATGGATTAAGAGGAAGGTCAGTGTTATCATTGAATCTTCCTGAGGAAAAACTCATTATTTGCCAGGAAGGTGATAGTTCTAAAATAGTTTGCCCCTGATAGCGCACAGCTAGCACATTGGAAATCTTTGGTGAATGAGGAGGTCAAGTTTGAAAAGATACTTTATTCCCACAGTGGGTGCCAGCCAAAATGTAGAAAATATGAACGGTTTGGATGGAAGCACATCTAACCAGCAGTAAAATGGCATATTTCTTATTTTACTGCAGCTGATATAATCATAGCAAGTATACTTAATATCATATTTATCTTGTTGTTTTGGAAGGGTGCCATATTGGCCCCTTATTGTTTAAATGTACTTAAATGTAAATGTACAGTGATAGTAGATTTTGGACGTGTTGCTTGACTATACGTATGCTGTACATGCATTGTGTTTCCCCCTATATACCGTACTGAATTAGATTGGCTTTATGGAGTGTGAGCCCCAATTTGAATATTCTGTACTTTATATGTATATGTATGTACGCAGATTAAAAAATGATGGCAAAAAGAAACTGGTGGCAAAGATCAACTTAAAATTCCAGCAATATGCAAATTGCCTCTCACTTCTGACTTCTTCCTAAATTTTATTTCTAAAATTGCCATATGTGTTTGTAAGAACCTACTTTCTATATTCCAAAGGTTGGGAGCTTTGATAAGATCAAAATCATGGTGGGCACCCATGAGTAGACTGAAGTATTTAGCTATACTTTATACATAAAACTACAGCTTATGAAACAGTGTGTCAAAGGAAAATCCCTTTAAACCTTTATGATTCCCCCAGAGTTGGTAATATTCTCAAAGGAAGCAGAATCATATTTTACTTCATCTCATAAAATAAAAATATTAATGCTGACAAGAACACAATATTATTTATGTTATCTAGCATATTATAAACGAAAACCCATGTAAGCTTGGATAAGCTCATAAGCCTGTGTAAACTTGGTAAAACCAATTCAGCATAGATGTCTCCCTCAAAATATGGTTAAGTATTAAATGTGTCTTTTACTCAATTTGAAAACAAAGTTGAAAATCCATTTGATTTACTGTTAAAATTACACCTCTTTTCTATAAAGTGACATTCTTTATATCTTTATCTATGCCAAAATCAGGCAATGTAATGCCGTTTATAGCTCCTATATTATTTTAACTAGTTAGAAAGCATTGGTAAATAAGGTCATTAATAAGAATACTAATAAAAAAGATATTAAAGAGAATCTGTAGTTAAAAAACATGCCCCTGGATGGTACTTACCTTGGGGAGGGGCCTCTGGATCCTAATGAGACTTCCCCGTACTAATCTGTAGCCCTAAATCCAACGCTAGCTTTCCCTGAAAATCTGCCGACAAGCTTGTCGGCGGATGCATGCACATGGTGGTATTTAAATTAGGGATCCAGTGCATGTGCTGTACCATCTTCCCCCAGGCTCCGGCGTTAATTAGCCAAGCCGATTGGGTCTGCTCTACTGCGTATGTGCGAGATGCCTGCGCAGTAGAGCGGACCTGATTGGGCTTGGGTATTTCTACAAGTTCCCAAGGGGGGAAGATGGTACTGCGCTGCATCGTAGAGGTAAATATTGCCATCTTCTGCTGTCCAGGATTCCATGCTGCATAGGAGGAAGGTGGAAGCCTCATTAGGAACCAGAGGCTTCCCCCCCCCCAGGAATTTTTTACCTTATCAAAGCGCTCCTCCCTTTTATTCGGCACAGCATAAATGGATAATATAGATGAAATAACACACTTGCAAGAAGGTTATACTAGAATAAATGTACACAGATATTTATCATCATTATTTTTTGATATTCTTTCATAATGGTCCATATACAATTTGAGATGATAAGATGCTTGCCTACTGCAAGTTTCTTTTCATTATTGCATATGGCATCACTAAGGATTTACCAGCAATTCACCAGAGCAATGCTCGAGTGAGAAGAGAATATTGACCCGAGTTTTGCTCCTAAGTGCTCAGTGATGGGGAATGAGCTGTCCTTAAACACCATGGTACTGCTACCTAGCTCCCCTGGGTGATTCACCCCTTCCATCGATGTCACTAGGGATGGTCGTAAATGCTCATTTCTGATTCTGTGGAAATTCCGATTTCCGCCAATACAAATTTCCATTTTTCAGTTTTTCAGATTTCCTGGGAGCATTTTAATAGTCATATTTTGCATCAGAGAATGCAACAAAAAATTGGGAAAAATTGAAAAAAAGGAAATCAGAAAAATGGATTTCTTGTGATTGGTCTAAAATTACCACGGTGCTCCGGTTTTTGCAGAAAAATTCAGCGTCCTCTGATAGATCAAATGCTTCTAAGTTCTGTGATTGGCCTAAAATTACAGAGTTGCGGTACATCAGCTTCCACGGAATTACGATCTGCGTTTTCTGATTTTTGTTTTTCAAATTCCAATTAAAAATACAGATTTCTGAAATGCGGAAATTTAAATTCCGCGGAGTGGAATGAGCATCCCCACTAAAGTCACAAAGGTCTCGGACACTTACTTGATGTCTGCTGCTACATGCCAGTCTCTCCTGGCACCGTTGCTTTGCCCCAACACCTTACCACCCAGAACTGCCGATGCCATACTGCTTCCTATAAGCTCTAGCAAAAGTGTCTCCATATCTCCAGCTAGGGCTCCCCATTGGTCCATTATTTTACGGAAAGGCAAAGAGGTAGGTTTGGGATAAGAGTAACATAGCCAGTGGTGGTTGGGAGTGGTTAGACAACTCAAGGCTACTGCCTCTAGCTTATTGTGTCTGTATTTTTAGCATGAAGTTTTAGTGAACTCCAAAACAATTTAACCACTTGAGGACCACAGTGGAAACCCCCCTAAAGACCAGGCTCATTTTTGTAAAAATGACCACTGCAGCTTTAAGGCCAAGTTGCAGGGCCGCACAACATAGCACACAAGTGATTCCCCCCCTCCTTTTCTCCCCACCAGCAGAGCTCTCTGTTGGTGGGATCCGATCGCCCTCAAATGTTTATTTGTTTATTTTTAAATAAATATTTGGTTTTTTTTAATAAATTTGGCATTTTTTTTTTATTTTAATACATAGTCCCCTCCCTCCCGTGGGGGACCAGCCAATCCATGTGATCAGCTGTCATTGGCTTTAGCCTATGACAGCCGATCACCGCCGTCAGGAGGGGACAGCTGTGCCACACGGCTGTCCCCAGTACAGCGCTGCTGCTGTTCGCAGTGCTGTACAATAGACAGCTATCACAGCATCTAACAGTCTCCCGAGCGGCAACAGCCGCTCAGAGACTGATTACAGGGCGGAGCTCTCCCCCCCCCCCCCCCCAAGAAGGAGATGCGCGCGATCTCCCTCAGTAGCCGGCTCCAGGACCTGACGCCAATTGTCGGTCGTGAGGAAGTTAAATAATAATAATAATAAGCCTCTGAGACTAATACGAAGCAATCCCATGCCTCTCATTGCTAAGCAGTTTATTTGGGCAACCACCTTGGAAGCCATGTAATACACTGCAATGTATCAGTTACAGCATTTTAGGAGGAAGGTTAGTATTAGGCATTAGGAGAGGATGGCTAATGTGAGAATGGGTGCCGGATAAGTCAATAGGAAAATATTGGTATGAACAGATTACTGATATTTTCACTATCGGCAGCAACCGGTGGCCAACTCCCCCAGATAGTGCTGCTAAACATATACATTTATTGCACCTACCTTTATTCAATAATGCATGTTTAGTATTTAATATATGTTGTACATTACTAAATATACACGAGTAAAGATGTCAGGATAAAACAGAGAAATATCATGTTTAGATATTTAAAGAACAGCTCCTTGACATTTAAATTATTTTTTGCATGTCTATAAAGTGCTCTCTTATTGCAATCACTGCAATGCTCTCACCCAGAGTGCTGATCTTTTCATTAGTCACTAAACTTTAATGGCATTCCTTTAAATAATCTTACAATTCTTACTTTTAATTTGAACACCATTGAAACGCAAGTACTGCTAATAATGCATACTAGTTTTATTAATTCTTATTGATTTTCCATGCAGAAATAAATGGACCAAAACATACTTTATTATTCTTCATTTACAGTCTTTTTTCATTGATTCAAAAGCTTAGAGGCTTTTTACAGAGCTGAATATGTGTTCATGTGAAAAAGCAATTTTGCCATGATCTACAGTAGTTGTAATCAGAAGCAAATACAGCTTAATAAATTAGACCCTTTGGCCAAGATTTATCAAAAAATGAAGCAATATTGCTTTTTTACTTTCTCCTACATACAGAAAATATTTCTGCTCAATTTCCTTATAGCAAGTCATATTAAAGTTTTTTCCCCTTCCCTTTAAAACCCAAACTTTAGGCAGATGGCAAAATACACAGTGAAATATAGCATGGCTTTTATTCAATTAACTTTTCTCACAGCAAATGTTCCCTCAACTTATCTACAAAACAGCAATTGCAAAAATACTCCAACATAGATAATAAAAGTAATATCAGACATTACAAATTTGGGAACTCCTATTTTGAGTAAATTTTTGCTTGCTAAAGTCTAAAAAAATGCCATTTATTGGTAGACAGTATTTCTACAAGTCCTTTAGGAAAATTGTCAGTAAGTAAGAACACTGGCTCCTCCTCAACCACCCTGGCGGTATGGACCAGCCTGACTGGTCCAAGGAATAATAGTAAAAACAATATGGACAAGTTAGGCTCACCCAGCAGTTCTACGACAGGGCTTGTTTTTTTTCACATGCATTTTCACATTCAAATTTGAGTTTTTATGCACATTTTGCATGCTCAGGAAACCAGCATGCACAGAAATTTAAATGCAAAAAAACTCATGTAGAATAACCATTTTCTGTGGGGAAACTGTGGCCTGGCCGAAGGGGAACATTAAATTGCATTTCTTTTTGGACATGATTTTGTTTTTGAAACTTTTATTTTACTCTAAATGTATACTAGACCCCTGCTTGACTAATTTTGGTAACTTACAGGTAGAAATGTCATGAACATTAATTAGACTGCTTTTTGTGCAGAAATCCACCATCCACCAGAAATAAACACAAGGGCAGATAACAGGAAACCCAGGAAAGCCATTTAAAGAGAGTCTGAAGCGAGAATAAATCTCGCTTCAGACCTCATAGATAGCAGGGGCGTGCGTGCCCCTGCTAAAACGCCGTTACCCCATGGGGGTCCCTTCACCCCCAAATCCCCTCCATGCAGCGGGGGAGCGCTTCTGCATTGGGGCAGGGCTAACCGCCGCAGCCCTGCCTCCCGCGTGTCTATCAGACGCGTACCTCCGCCTCTCCCCCGCCCCTCTCAGTCTTCCTTCACTGAGAGGGGCGGGGGAGAGGCGGCTATGCGCGTCTGATAGACGCGCTGAGAGGCAGGGCTGCAGCCGTTAGCCCTGCCTCCAGGAAGAGCAAAATTTACGACCAAGTTGGTCGTTGATTTTGCAGGGGGGGTTTGAGGGTGAAGGGACCCCCGTTTAGCCGCGGGATAGCGGCGTTTTAGCAGGGGCACACATGCCCCTGCTAGCTAGGAGCTCTGAAGTGAGATTTATTCTCGCTTCAGAGTCTCTTTAACATAATTAATTAGCCAGCAATGGATGCTTATTAAGGGTGATATCCAGACAAACCTCACAAATACATCACAAATGAGAAATCACAGATAACTAAAGATACACCGGAAAAATGGGGAGAACCCTACACATGTTGTGTATTACCTATAGGTTTATGTGCTATTGCCATTCCAGTGAATCAATGGACTGAGGCTTGATATTGTTAAGTTGGAGAACATGAGAAAACATTGTGTAATACAAAGCAAACAAGGTACCTGGGACTGGATTTAAAAAAAATGCCATTGGGCAGTGGAAGGTTTGCCCCCTTCCCACCCATCACATCAGAACATAGGGTTTATTGATACATGATCAGCAAATGTGTCTTTTTACATCTCCAGCTGAATGTACACGCCCACCATGGACTTTACCTTCAAAAAGAAAAAAATCCAGGAAAGCCTAGATTTATTGAAAAAAATGTCACTGCAGGAGCACAACCACAACGTTTGTAACCACTCAGCCACCTTACTGTGTTTTGACAAGACCCAGGTGGAGTTTGAAAACTCTTTTACAGATAAAAGCATTTAAAAAAATGAGTTTTCTGGATCTCCTATATTCTGCATTGTTCTCCGCCCCGAGAAAATCAACCCTATAGTCTCTTAAAATAGAAATAAAAATACCTTTACTTGAAATGCTAAGTTACTATTGTTGTTCGTCATCCAACTAGCAGCTATAGTTTCCATGTATTTGCTAAGTGTTTACACACTGCCCCTTCACCTACTGTGCTTCAGAATAATGACTGAACTGTTAATGTTCATCATTTCTTTGATTAGATTCTTTGAAAGGTTATTATTTTAAAAATCATGGTTGTAAATAAATACAGTGACTCTGCAATATGCTTACCTGAAGTATTTCACTTCAGTTCTGCTGTAAGCACCCAGTGTTTTTCCTGATAGTATGTAATTTAAAAAAAAAATCACAAAAGCCTTGAATAGTTCAGAACTCAATAGACTTAGGGCCTGATTTACAAAGCGGTGCTAACAGTTACCACCCTGGTGAAAAGCCCTTTATCATGCCTAAACTCAGTTTAGGCATGATAAGTTTAGGTGTGATAAGTTTAGGTGTGATAAGTTTAGGCGTGATAAGTTTAGGTGTGATAAGTTTAGGCATGATAAGTTTAAGCGCCAACTGCGTTAGCACCGCAGTGCACAGCTGATCAAAAGTTTTACGCTAGCAAAGTCTGGTGCACTTCGTATAAAGTTTAATGGCGCTGCTTTGCATGCGGGACTTTGCAAGCGATCTAAACTTATCTAAACTTAGCATGCCTAAACTTATCACACCTAAACTTATCATGCCTAAACTTATCACACCTAAACTGGCTTTTCACCAGAGTGGTGCAATGGTTATCATGCCTAAAGTCTCTAACTGGGTTAGCACCGCTTTGTGAATCGAGCCCTTAATGTCAAATACAAAGTAATGGAAAAAGTAGCAGTAATAATAATATCAGTAATCATTAGTTTTATAGCATAAGTTAGAAAAATCAAGTTGTTGTTTTTTTTGTTTTCCTTTTGTAGGAAATGGGATTTTTCTATAAGGAACTTCTTATAAGGAAAATCCAATGGTAGGAAATCAATAAACTTGAAATGGATTTATTAAAATGTTGCTTTTGATTGAGTTGCAAAAGCTTGCAACACTAACCTAGGTCATTTCCTTCCTTAAAGGAAACATCCAAGCAGCAAAAAAAAAAAATGAGGGGCTTCCTCCAGCCCCTGACAGCCGCTATGTCCCTCGCCACAGCTCCTGCGCAGAACACTCCAGACCACGTGAATGTGATTGACAGTGGCGCTCACCAGGGGAGGACTGGGACCTTTTGGCCTGGGGGGAAAACACAAACTAGAGGCCCGTTTTCATGGCAGCCTCAGCCTAAATGACGTCACACATGCTCCCTATTTGCTATTTGCCGGTAGTCACATGTGGTGCCAATGCAGAAATACAGCAAGGATGCTTGTAGGACAGCATGACAGGTAAAGAATAACTGCACAGGCATCAGGTCACATAATACATTTGGAGGGATGACAGCCAGGGGTTTCCGTTATGTCCGTCTTTTGTGATTATCACACGCCGTTAGCGCTGCACACCCAATCAACCACATCGGCCTGAGATTTCCCAGCATCTCAGATTCAACCAATTTTCGCCTGAAATCAGTCAAATTGTCAATTGGGCATGCATGTGGCGGCACCGATTTTCATCTAATTCGATAATAATTATCAAAACAGTTTGTTAATCCCCCAGTCGACAGATGTATGCCACCTTAATTCCCCACCAAGGCTCACCCCCCACACACACAATTATGTCCAAAGCGGAACTGTCCCTTCAAAAGAGGGACAGTTGGGAGCTATGATTGTGAGAGGCCAGACAATTTTTTTTACCCACGGACCCTGCAGGTAAGCCTCTGCTCTGCATCATGCTGTATATATTTACCACTGCTTGCCGCCGTATAATTGCTCTGTAATTGTGCTTTTTTCCCCCCTCAGCCAGCTAGCCTAGTTGTTCACATTCCCTTATAAAAAAAAACCTGAATGCATCAGGCCCTGCACCAGCCCTAAATCATTAAATGAGAGGCAGCCTGGGGGGAAATCTCCCCCCGTCCCCCCTGGCCAGTCCTCCCCTGGCGCTCACGCAGGCACAGTGGATGCCGACCTGGTGAGGTTGGAGAAAAGGGGGGGGGGATCACTTGTGTGCTGAGTTATACGGCCCTGCAGCAAGCCCTTAAAGCTGCAGTGGCCTAATTTGTAAAAAATAGCCTGGTCACTGGGGAAGGGGTAAAGCCTGTGGTCCTTAACCCATTCGCGTTCCGTCGTTTTCACTTGAGAAATGTTCACCTCCCATTCATTAGCCTATAACTTTATCACTGCTTATCACAATGAACTGATCTATATCTTGTTTTTTCCGCCACCAATTAGGCTTACTTTGGGGGGTACATTTTGCTAAAAGCCACTTTACTGTAAATGTATTTTAACAGGAAGAATAAGAAAAAAACGGAAAAAAAATCATTATTTCTCAGTTTTCAGCCATTATAGTTTTAAAATAATACATGCCTCCATAATTAATACTCACGTATTGTATTTGCCCATATGTCCCGGTTATTACACTGTTAAAATTATGTCCCTATCACAATGTATGGCGACAATATTTTATTTGGAAATAAAGGTGCATTTTTTCCGTTTTGCATCTATCACTATTTACATGTTTAAAATAAAAAAAATGTAGAAGTATTTAATCTTTACATTGATATTTAAAAAGTTTAGACCCTTATGTAAATATTTACATGTTTTTTTTTTATTGTAATTTTTTTTATATTAAACATTTTATTTGGGTAGTTTTGGGAGGGTGGGATGTAAACAATTGATTTATAATGTAAATGTGTGTTTGAATTTTATTTTTTTTACTTTTAGTTGTAGTTTTACTTTTTGGCCACAAGATGGCGGCCATGAGTTTGTTTACATGACGTCACTCTAAGCGTAACACACGCTTAGAGTGACGCATGGGGTACGTTACAGCCAGAAAAAGCGAAGCTTCCGAGAGAAGCTATCGCTTTTTCAGCGGGGGAGAGGAATCAGTGATCGGGCACCATAGCCCAATTCACTGATTGCCTGGCTAACGAATGCGAATCGCCTGCACGCGTGCGATCGGCCACGGGAGCGCGCATGGTTCCTGGACGTAGTTTCTACGTCCAGGAACCAATATAGGTTAAAGAGAACCCGAGGTGGAATTTACTTATGTCAGTGGGGCACAGAGGCTGGTTGTGCACACTAACACCAGCCTCTGTTGCCCCATGGTGTGCCTCCATGACCCCCCTGCGTGCCGCTATACCCCCCGCAGTGCTGGCGACACGCAACGTGTCGCAGCACAATGTTTACCTATAGCTGTCTGTTAGCGCCGCTCCCCCGCCTCCTCCTTATCGGCGCTACCCGCCCGCGTCACTTCCCTCCAATCAGCGGGAAGGAAGAGACGTGGGCGGGTTGCGTCGACACGGAGGAGGCGGGGGAGCGGCGCTAACCGACAGCTATAGGTAAACATTGTGCTGGCGACACGCTGCGTGTTGCCAGCACTGTGGGGGGTATAGCGGCGCACACGGGGGTCCTGGAGGCACACCATGGGGCAACAGAGGCTGGTGTTAGTGTGCACAACCAGCCTCTGTGCCCCACTGACATAAGTAAATCCCACCTCGGGTTCTCTTTAAGTGGTTACAGTACACCTGACCCTCTGCAAAGCTACCTAAGGTAAGTATAGGTATTTTCATGATGCTTCCACATACCTCTCTGAATTTTTCACTTGTTCCCTCGTTCCCTATGCTCCCTGTAACCACCCTTTAAAAATGTTAACTTAAGTCAAATTTTCAAACATGAACAGACAGGACTGGTCCTATAATCTTCCCATCCCCTCCTCTTGCCCTTCCCTAAAGAGAAACCGTGACCAAGAATTGAACTTCATCCCAATTAGTAGCTTATACCCCCTTTTACATGAGAAATCTTTTCCTTTTCACAAACGGATCATCAGGGGGCTCTGTATGGCTGATATTGTGGTGAAACCTCTCCCACAAGAAACTCTGAGGACTATGGTACTCCTGGCAGTTTCCTGCCTGAGAACCTTGTTGCATTGTGGGAAATAGCTGTTTACAGCGGTTTCCAACTGCCATAAAAGAAAGCAGCAGCTGCATCACCTGCCAGCAGTAAAAATGTCACCATGTGATAAATGTCATAATGTAAATCAGGGATTTAAAAGATTTTACAATGGACAAGCACTGATTAAATCATGTATACATAATTATTGTAAAAATGAAGCACTTTTTTATTACATTATTTTCACTGGAGTTCATCTTTAAGAGGAATTTAAAGGAGTGAAGAAATGGAAGGAATCGGACGGTGAGAGGAGAGAACATCATAGCAAGCCTGCCTCATTCCTGTCTGAAAATTTGACTTCAACAAAAAGTCAAATTTATTAAGGGGTGATTAAGGGTACTGGGAGAAATGATGGAAGGTAGCAGAGGGAGATGAGGAGAGTAATGGACAATGCACAGAGGTATGTGGATCCAGCATGAATATATATCTATGCTTACCTGAGATAGCTTTGCAACAGTTCAGATATCTTTTAAAGTACACGTGAACTGAGAGAGATATGGAGGCTGACATATGCATTTCCTTTTAAACAATGCAAATTGCCTGGCTGTCCTGCTGATGCTCTGCCTCAAAAACTTATAGCCTTAGGCTTCCGAACAAGCATGCAGATCAGGTGCTCTGACTGAAGTCTGACTAGAATAGCTGCTTGCTGTGATTCAGACACTACTGCAGCCCCGCAGCCCTATAGATCCAGAGGACTGCAAGACAACTGTTACTGTTTTAAAGGAAATAAATATGTCAACCTCCATATTCATCTCAGTTCAGGTCAGGTGTACCTTAAAGGGAGTTAGTAAAAAAATTGGAATCCGCAAGCTATGCAATTCCGTGCATAATTGCATCTTCAGCAATAACATTTTACCCCAATAAATCTAGGGGATTTGTATTTATTTGTTAAATAAAAAAGTTCCTATCACAGATGCATACATGGTTTTTGGCGGTCATATGCTAATTTAATATTTTTTCAGAAATTCACTCTTTGCTTTATCATCACCTAAGTTCATAGCTGTGTTGCCTAATAGTAGTTTAAATAAAAAATATTAGTACAATTGAGACCATTTGGCCAGGTTAATTAAAAATTGGAAAATGTGAAAAGCGTGTCCACATATTTAGAAGTATACTTTACCCAGAATAAAATGCACCTTGATTTTCTTTTCTCCTAAGTTGCTGTTTGGACTAGTCTATCTCCTTATTAGGGATTCTCAGTATTTTTTCTTTACAAAAGCACTCTAAGCAAAAGATCTATAACAAAATGCCAGCCAGCTTCCCTACTCACTTGCACACTATTTTGGCAGTTAGACTGAGTGAGGAACTGCTGTTGAAAATCAAGAAAACACTGATAATCCCCCACGAAGAGATGGACTAGTCCAAAACCTGACATATCTTTACAACCTATTCTATGTGACAGAGATGTAGGAAAAAATACATTTAGAGCACATTTTACTTCATACATACACATGCATTTTTATTTTGTTTTCCTTTAAGAAAACCCTTTGCAAACCAGGCCTCCATTTTCCTTTAAAAATGTTAGCGCAGTAGGGAAAAAAAAGAAAGCAATTTTATTTATAATGTGTGTACGCACACAAACCTCTTACCTTATACACATAAAACATTGCTATCAGTGTCTAATCTATAACGAGCAATCATTTCTCTTTTAAACCTGTTGGAATAAGTCAATTCTTTAAAAGCAATTGTCACTAATGAATAAATTCCACAAGACACTGCAGACTTTAAATGTTACCTTCTGGGCCACTGAATGGGCTCCGACTGGAAACTGGTTACCTGAGAGTAGCTAATGGAAGCAATTGTAGCTGGGAACAGCACAAACTAACACAATGTGAACATTAGTATTAAACAAAAGCCATAATCAATGACCAATGTACTATTATTTTGTGAGTCTCTCCATCGGTGGTACGGCTGACTAAAAGAAAATCAGTTTAGTCTTAAAATGCAGAATTAATGGAATGTATGAACCAAACTGAGTCAATATATCAAACCATTATTTCTGAGTGACTGTTGTGCTCTTTACTTGTTTGATACAGTGCAACGATGTGGAAGGAACTCTGAACCAATCTTATTTCATAAAATATTTTCTTCTATGAAAACTCAAAAAAATCTAAATAAAAAAGAAGCAATATTCTATACCTATGTGTTAAGGTAAATGGGCAGTGTTTTCCCCCAAAAAATTTCCAGCCGGGTGGCATGAAAAAGTAGCCAGATGGGGTGTGACGGGGGAATGAAGGACTGGCACAAATCTGCTTACAGCATAGGAGAAGGATGAGGAGGCAAGCCAATAACAACCTGGTGCTCACCAAAATTAGCCGGGTGTAGCACCCGGCTAAAAGAGCCTGGGGAGAACACTGATGAGGATATTACTTTATTACTGTTGCTTGTGTGCAATCTCATTCATTTTACTACAAAAAGCTGCTAAAAACATCAATACGGCCAACTGTCCTGTCTTTGGAATAACAGTAGTTAAAATAGTCTTTTAATTAAAGGCTGGCAGAACCACTGACTTACACCAGCCATTGAAATGCAGTGTTGGCATGTTGACCACCTACCCACATTCTCTACATAACATATAAGCAACTACCAATTAGTGCTAGGGGACCATTTTAGATTCTTCCGCATGGGAGGGTAAAGGCAGTGAATTCAACACCTGTCAGCTGCTCCCATGCACCATTCAGCATTTTAATGCTCGGTACCGGCCACGAAGAGGTGCCCCCCCCCCATGAAGTGTCATCTAAGCATGGCTGCAACCATGCTCAGATGCAACATGTCATGGTTTTCTGCTACTAGTAACATCACCGCAAGTCATGAATGTCATGCCCCCCCCCCCCCCCTGCCATTGCTAACAGTCTGCAATGAAATTGTAGCCTTAGCTGGACTTACTCATACTGTAAGAACTGCCAACCTGCAGTCACAGAATCTCGCATCTGGGATATGGGCTGACCAACAAAAACAATGACTGGAGGAGACCAAATGCAGGCTTGGAGAGCAGAGATTTTGGCCAGGTCATGTCCTGCCACCATTGTTGATCATCAGACCCAGACCAAGTATCTGGAGAAATGGATTAAGGACACCAGAAATGGGAACTGGAGCAACATTCTCATTATGGGTGTAAGATCCTCAGTGTTTAGGCAGTG
Organism: Hyperolius riggenbachi; assembly: GCF_040937935.1. Classification (NCBI taxonomy): domain Eukaryota; kingdom Metazoa; phylum Chordata; class Amphibia; order Anura; family Hyperoliidae; genus Hyperolius; species Hyperolius riggenbachi. The sequence continues at coordinate 107,456,879 of NC_090651.1, forward strand.
ACAGAATGCTGAGACCCGGGCTACAGCTCAGACTTTAGGGTCTCGGCGAGCCGCTGACGTCACTGGAGCGCAGGGAGGCTCTCAGGCTCCATTGAATAAGTGGAGGACGTGTTCCCAGTACGTGATCCGCTGATGTAAACATTAGTTCAGGTGTGCCTGCGTGTCAGCTGATCAGCTGACACGCTGAATAGCGATTGGTTTAGTTTCAATTCTGCTTTATGTTAATTGGTTAGTCTTTGCATTTAAACTCAGAGAGCGCCCCCAGTCATCGCCTGTGATAGCATTAGCTGTGGCTTGTTGCTGGGTACGAGCTCTCTTCCTGATTGATTCCTGTTGCCGACTATTGCTTTGTATCCTGACCACGCTAACCTCCGATTGATTCCTGTTGCCGATTACTGCTTTGTATCCTGACCACGCTAACCTCTGATTGATTCCTGTTACCGACTACTGCCTGAAACCTGGACTATGCTTGCTAGCTGCCTGGATTGACCTCTGCTTGGACACGGACTTGCATGAACGCTGCCTGGACTGACCTCGGCTTACCTTGACTACGCTATCTCTAGAAAGTAATATCTGGACTGCCTTGCCATTCTGGAACATCTGTCTCTGCAGTCATCTGACTCATTCGCCTGGATTGCCTCATCCTCTAGGCCTCAGGGGACTATATATATACTTGTGAATACTGTGCCCATTGCATTGCTAAAGTTAGTCAGTCTGTATGCTACATCTACCTGCAGGGTGCATTGTAGTATTGTGTTAGGTAGGAGTTTTTGCAGGTGTTACGGGCTGGGCTATTGGTCAGTCATATGGTTATACAGCCTGACCTATAGTTATTGACCAGACAAGCATGGCAATGGGCTTGTTGCTGGAATGGGTTGAAGGTAAGCAGCCAGTTATAGGCTTAGTATAGATTATTTAGTCATTGTTTTTTCCATTGTAAACTCTTTCCTCTTGATGATTTACATTCTGAAATGTATCACTGGTGGTGACTAGAGATGTGGCGAACGGTTCCCGAACCGTTCGCCGGCGAACATCTCCAAATCCCTGGGGCTCTTACTACTTCCGGGTCGCACTGACCCGGAGTAGTACGCCTGCGCTGCCCGGCGGAGCGCGTCCTAGATCGCGCTCCTGTTGCCGGGCACTTTCTGCGCGTGTGCGTGACATCATGAACGACGTCACGCTCATGCGCAGAGAGTGCTCGGCTACAGGAACGCGATCGAGGACGCGCTCCGCTGGGCAGCGCAGGCGTACTACTCCGGGTCAGTGCGACCCGGAAGTAGTATGAGCTCCAGAGATGTTCGCCGGGCGAACAGTTCGCCGCATCTCTAGTGGTGACATCTTTACTCCTGCCAGGTGAATGTTCGTCACTGAGAGTTCTATGCACAGAGGGAGACATTTCTTAGCAGTTGGAAAAAGCTGTTATTTCCCAGTATGCAATGAAGTTCACAGACAGCAAACATTCAGGATAATGGTCAAGTCATCAGATTGTGGGAGGGGTTTCACTGCAATATCAGCCATACAGATGTCCCTGATGATCTATTCAAGAAAAGGTAAAGATATCTCATGGGAAAAGGAGTATCAGCTACAAATCTGGGTTAAAGTTCCTCTTTAATTGTAAAAGAAAAAAAGATACAAGTGATATTTCTATTCAGGGCCTACTCTAATTTTGCTTTATGGCTTTCTCCTTTAATACTGACAAAACATTTTCTAACTAATAATAATTTCTAAATAACAACTATGAAAATATAGCCCAACATCTGCCGCAAACTAATAAAAAATATACCAAATGCTGGTTATTTGATGGTGTTAAAGACAACTCAGTTTTAAATTTCTAGAAAAAAAAAAGTTTGAAGATATTAAATCTTGCAGTTCTTCTGGTGTAGCTGCACATTTATAGAACCATAAAAACATCATGCCTGACTGTGAAACTTTAGAAACTTTTTCAGCTTTTTCCATTCTTGTTACTAGAGCAGTTTAGAACATTTAATAGGAGCACTAATTGGTTGCTAGGAGAGGAACAGAAAATGTTCTACAGTCAGCCATCTCACAAGGTCCAGAAGGTGGCCTACCCTGTGAACGTGAAGCCCCAGTTTGAAACCTGGTAAGTAGCAATTATTGAGGGTAAAAACATATATTGTTGCAGTGGGCAAACTTAAAATTATCAGTAGAGATGGCCCCCGAACCTCTGATTTTCGGTTTGCGAACTTACACAAAAGTTCAGTTTGCGCAAACTGTCGCGAACCGCAGTAGACTTCAATGGGGAGGCAAATTTCGAAAATTAGAAACACTTATGCTGGCCACAAAAGTGATGGAAAATATGTTTCAAAGGGTCTAACATGCCAAAAGTCCCCGGGAAAAATCAGGATTTGACTCACAGCAGCGTTTTAAGGGCAGAAATCACATTGAATGCTAAATTGCAGGCCTAAAGTGCTTTAAAACATCTTGCATGTGTGTACATCAATCAGGGAATGTAATTGGAGTACTGCTTCACACTGACACACCAAACTCACCGTGTAACGCACCGCAAACAGCTGTTTGTGTTGTGATGGCCGTGCTGGACTGGTGCACACCAAGGCGAGCGTGCAGGCTGTGGCGGTTTTCAAGCCCATATGGTCGCCGGGCTGTGGTAGCTCAATGATAGAACAACAGTGACTGTCCAGCTGATCAAACTTGGTCTGTCCACAATGAAGCAATGACCTTATTATCTTGGGTGTGCCCCCCTCCCCCGAGACACTCATATAGCCGGCGGTCATTGCTTCATTGTGATACGTAAGCCCCTTCACCGCGGCAAGGTAATGATCACGAAGGGGAATTGGCACATGTACATGCCTTTTGTTTTGTTGTTGCAGCTGCAGTGCAGCCAGAAAAATTAGGCAGGCATGTACACGCACCAGAAAATTATTATAGTGGCTTAAAATTCAGGAATCCACCTGGAGTCCTGGACCCTGTTGGTGGTGGCGGAGAAGGCAGTCAAGTGGCCTGCGGGCAAAGGTGCTGTGTGGGGAGCAACTTAGTCTTGGGGCAGGCAGTCACACGGTGTGTAGGCAGAGATGCTGTGTGTGGAAACTGACTTAGTCTTGGCGCGGGCAGTAGCCCTCCGGGATCCATGCCTCATTCATTTTGATAAAGGTGAGGTACTGAACACTTTTGTGACTTAGGCGACTTCTCTTCTCAGTGACAATGCCTCCTTTCTGACAGGATGCTTGAGGCAGGGCAAGACAGAAGTTGGATGGCAAATTGGGATAGCTCTGGCCAAAGGTCAAGCCTGCACACCCAGTAGGCCAAGGGCTCATCACTGCTCACAGTGTCTACATCCACACTTAAGGCCAGGTAGTCAGCTACCTGCCGGTCCAGGCATTGGTGGAGGGTGGATCCGGAAGGGCTAAGGCGAGGCGTTTGACTAAAGAATGTCTGCATGTCCGACATCACCATGAGATCGCTGGAGCGTCCTGTCCTTGCCTGCGTGGACATGGGAGAAGGATTACTGGCAGTGGTACCTTTATTGCTTTGTGCTGTGACATCACGCTTAAACACATTGTAAAGCATAGTTGCCAGCTTGTTCTGCAAGTGCTGCATCCTTTCTGCCTTCAGGTGAGTTGGTAACATGTCCGCCACTTTGTGCCTATACGGAGGGCCTAGTAGCGTGGCCACCTAGTAATTGTCATTCCCCTTGATTTTTTTTATACGGGGGTCCCTCAACAGGCTGAACAGCATTAAAGACACCATCTGCACAACGTTGGATCCAGACATACTATCCATCTCCTCTTGCTCTTTCTCAGTGACGTCAGGTAAGTTCTCCACCTCCCCCCAGCCACGAACAATACCACGGGAACGTTGAGCAGTACAAGCCCCCTGCAATGCCTCCTGCGATTGTTCTTCTGCCACTGCCTCCTCCTGCTCTACAGAAACACATTCCTCATCATCCAAGTCTGACACCTCTTCCCCACACGACTCTTCCTCCTCTTCCTCCTCCCCCCTCTGTGCTGCTGCAGGTGTTGAGGAAAGATCTTGCTCTGATGAGAATTGATCCCACAATGCTTCCTCCCATAACTGTTCCTGTTCACGCTCCTCCACAGCTTGATCCACCGCTCTACGCACGGCACGCTCCAGGAAGTAAGCGTAGGGGATCAAGTCGCTGATGATGGCCTCACTGCGACTCATCAGGTTTATCACCTCCTCAAAGAGCCGCATGAGCCTGCAGGCATTTTGCATGAGTGTCCAGTACTTTGGCCAGAATATCCCCATCTCCCCAGACTGTGTCCTTTGACTGTAGTTGTAGAGATACTGTTCGATGGCTTTCTCCTGTTGTAGCAGGCGGTCGAAAATCAGGATGGTAGATTGCCAGTGAGTCGGGCTATCGCAAACCTCACCGGCAAGTTGTTTCTCCTCTGAATATCGGCCATGCGTGCCATGGCCGTGTAAGACCACCTGAAATGCCCACACAACTTCCTGGCCTGCTTTAGGATGTCATTGTAAGCCTGGGTACTTGTGCTCAATCTTATAATCCAGAGATTTGTGTCTATGTACCATGCAGGGTACATGTGTCAACTTTCCCAAATTCAAAGCCGAAATGAGATTGCTGCCGTTGTCACACACCACGTTGCCGATCTCCAGTTGGTGTGGGGTCAGCCACTGATCCACCTGTTTGTTAAGAGCAGCCAGGAGAGCTGCTCTAGTGTGACTCTTCGCTTTGAGGCAAGACATGTCTAAGATGGCAAGACACCGTCGTACCTGGAATGCAGCATAGGCCCTGAGGAGCTGGGTCTGTGTAGCTGGAGCAGAGATCACAGCACCAGTAGAGTTCTACTGCCACTCAGCCAAGGAGGAGGAGGAGGAGGAGGATGACAGTGAAGAGGATGTAGCAGGAGGAGTAGGAGGAGAAGGAGAGGAGGTGGCAGCAGGCCTGCCTGCAAGCCGTGGAGGTGTCACAAGTTGGTCCGCTGCACATCCACGTACTCCCTGCTTGCCATTTGTCACCAGGTTGACCAAATGGGATGTGTAAGTAATGTACCTGCCCTGACCGTGCTTGGCAGGCCAGGCATCCATGGTCAGGTGGACCCTTGACCCAACGCTGTGTGCCAGAGATGGCACCACTTGCCTTTCTACTTCCCGGTACAGTTTGGGTATTGCCTTTTTTGAGAAATAAGTGCGACACTGTGGTGTCCCAATAGCCACAAATTTTCAGAAGACCTCAGAGTCCATCAGCTGGTATAGTAACAGCTGGCGGGATAACAGTTACGCCAAGCCAGCTGTCAGACTCCGGGCAAAGGGGTGACTGGCAGACATTGGCTTCTTCTGCTGAAAGATTTCCCTCATGGACACCTGGCTTTTGCTGTGGGCAGATGATCAAGAGCCGCTCAAGGTGAGAGGCGGAGTGGAGGAGGTTGTCTGTGATTGTGAAGGTGCAAGGGAGAAAGCGGCTGAAGAAGATGATGCACCTGAAGGAGGAAGAGGAGAAGGAGGGTGGCTTTGCTTTTGTGTGCTGATTTTTCTCAGGTGGTCTTCCCATTGCAGTTTGTGCCTTTTCAGCATGTGCCTTCGTAAGGCAGTTGTCCCTGCGTGGGTGTTGGCCTTTCCACGGCTCAATTTTTGGTGGCAGAGAGTACAGATGGCATTGCTCAGATCTTTGGTATACACACTAAAAAATGTCCACACTGCTGAGCCAATCTGGGGTGATGGTACTATGGTGGTGTCAGCAGCTGACGTTGAAGGGCATGTTGGATGGCTGTCCATAGGTGGCGATACATGGCGCCAGACACTGCCACCAGCTGTTTCTGACTACGAACTCACCTTGCTTCTTTAAGCAACTCGTCTCCTCCTACTCCTCTCTGACTCCCCCTCTGAACTGTCCCCCTGTTCATCTCCTCTATTGGGAACCCATGTGGCATCCGTATCATCATAATCATCATAATCATCCTCCTCAGCTTCGCTTGTATCAAACACCTCCAAAACTGCACCAACAACAGGTACTTCATCATCCTCCTCCTCACACGTTACGTCCATAGTGTCGCCTAACTCAGAAATATGAGGTGGTGTAACTTGATTAGCGCCTTCATCTTTTTGTAACAATAATGGCTGTGAATTAGTGATTTCCCCACCAAATAACTCCTGCGAAGTGTCAAATGTAGTGGATGTGGTATTTGTAGTAGCGCTGGTGGCTGCGGACGATGAGGTGTTCTGTGTTAAATAGTCAACCACGTCCTGACAATCTTGGGAGTTGATGGGACGTGCCTTCTTCTGAGCACTGTACTTTGGGCCAGGGCTGCACGAAATCACGTCAGCATGACCTCGAACAGACCTGCCGTGTGGCCTGCCTCTGCGTCTGCCTCTGGCTCTGTCTCTTGTTTTGTCCATATTAGGGGGGATGAAGTGAAAGGTATGCACTGACTTGACTAATACAATGTGCAGTGAAAGGTATGCAGTGACTGGTATTACAATACAATGTGCAACTGTCACACAGGTGCAGTTAACAGGTATGCAGGGATTGGCATTACAAATGTGCAGCTGTCACACACAGGTACCATGAACAGGTGCAGTGACTGGTGGTATATTACACTGCTTGTGCTCATGTAAGTGCACTGAACACGTTACAGGTATGCACTGCAGTGATTGGTATTACAAATGTGCAGCTGCCTGTCACACACACATACAGCTACCGTGAACAGGTGCAATGACTGGTGGTATTCAATGCGTGCGCTCAAGTAGGTATAGGTAGGTAGGTGCACTGAAAAGTGAACAGGTGCAGTGATTGGGATTACTAATGTGCAGCTGCCTGTCACACACACAGGTAGTCACTGAATGTGCTGGGCCTGGCAGTGGCACAGTAGGAATTACCAAGGCTGTCTATGCAACACAAATGTCTGTGGGACACACACACACACACACATTTTTTTTCTGATTTTGTGCATCACCTTACTGAATATTTTTATATACCTTTTGTTTGCTATTAGCTAGATAGTTTCTGTGTATTTGGGGATTTGATCATTGTGGTGTTGGTCATTTGCTTATGTGTTGTTTTCACTTGTATATAGTACACTATTCTAATAAATCACTGTATTTCACCATATTCCTGTGTCTAGTCATCAGTATTGCTGCAAATAGTGGTCACTTGCTGATTTTTGCATGCAACCGTAACTACAGGCCAGGTTTGCATTATGCCTTATTTTTTTTCCAATGATCTTCATCATAGAGAACCTTTAAAAAGCAAAGCCTATTATGTAACCAGATTTGTTTTTTGTCCCGATCATTAGAACAGACAGTGTAGGCAGAAATTGGAGCTGGTAGTTACGCATCACCTGCACAAGCATCATGACTCAGATCCACAGATAAGCTCTGCAATAGGGCAATTTGTACAATCACTATAACTCGTCTGTGGATATGATTTTAACAAAATGGTATGATTAATCAAATGATAAAATAATAAAGTAAGCAACTGCAACTTATATATTTTTAACAAAGCCTTCATATCAAAGAAGTGCGTATCCAAAAGAATTGGCCGCTTTTTTCTAACGTCAGTTCTGTTACCTGTCAATCGGGGTACAATTTAGAGAATGGTTCAGCTATAATTCTGATTGGCTTTCTACATCAAAAATTAAAAAAGCAATGTAAACTTTCTCAGTGCATTGCTTTAAAAAAAAAAAGATTCTGTAGTAAAACGAATTTACTTAAAAAAAATAAATAAATAAAAAGGACTTGCTAGATTATTCAGTCTGTGCAATTTACACTCCTTGTGACATATCAACAGTTTATATTCATTTATCTTTTAGAATAAATATAGTTTGCAGGAACCCTAAGCATTTCAAGTAGCCAATTAAATATTTCATTTTTTTTTTGTTTTGTTTTTTTTTGTTTTGTTTTTTACCAGAGCATTGGAGGTTATTATTTATGCAGCTTTAAACCAAAGTGCAGCCTCTAGGGAAGTTTATCCAGTGACAAATTAATACCTTGGAGAACAGAGCTGAATGGTGGCAATGAACTCATTTGTTCCCCCAATAATGAAGAATGACTTTTGCTTTACCACACGGATGACTATTGTCATGGCAACACAAACTTACCTCATCGCTTCTCGAAGTGCTCCCCGCTCTCCAAGAGTGGTATGTTTGATGTCATCAAAATTATTCTCCAGTTTCTCACATTTCTGCAACAAGACGTTTTTGATTAATATAAACTATTCTGGCAATTTCACATGCAATTTTCAGGAAAACAATTTGTGATTTATTAAATTGTCGACATGTACTGGGGTAAGCGGTCATGGCTGTAAAACTAAAAAAGCCAAGTCTGGAACCTCATAAAGCATTCTATAAATGGCTGATATGAACAGCACCACCTGCTGTGCAGGAGGTCTGTGATAGAACCAACACACAGAGGACAAACATAATAATCCAATAATCCAAGTTATTATGAGACAATATGGACGTTCTTTTGATTTTCATTCTAGCTTGCTAAATTTAAGAATGTTTGATGGAGATTCACATAATATATTTTTTCAGAGCCTAGAATAGAATCTTCAAATACATGAACATGCCAAGTGTTGATTTTTTTTTTTTATTATAAAGAAAAGGTTGATTTTGAGCATATTGGCACATAATGTTGCATTATTACTGTTTAAGTTAATATTGTTACAGTGCACATTTGTACATACTTGTGCATCACTGTTATCAAAGGTTGATATTGTGGACATTTTGCAGAATTCTACATTACTACTGTTACCATAACGAGGTTTCCTTCTACTGAGGTAAGTATCTACAGTATGTAACTCTTTTTATGTTTTAAAGTGGACCCAAATTAAAAATACAAGATTTCAGAAATAAATTCTATTTTCTAAATTATAATAATAAATAGCAGCCTTTTTCAGCTGCATGATGACAAATATAAAATATTTTACATTCAATGGAGGAACCCCTCCCTTCCTTTCATATTGCCGGGACAGAATCCGGCAAACTGGTGCAGTAGGGGGTGTTCGGCAATGGAGGAATTGCTAATGGCTGCCCCCAGTATAACCCTAGTTATGAAAAGTGAAGGGTGAAAAGCATGCACTGAAATGCTCATAGGTTTGCAGGAGTGTTTATTTATCTTTGTATGTGTCAGAGTGGTGCAACTAAATATTTTGAATTAAAAAAAAGTTTGGTTTGGGTCCGCTTTAAGTATGTTTTCACCAGATTCACCCATCTCTAGTATAGATTCTTCAGAAACTTCCACCTTGTTGCATAATTAATAACCTAGACAAAGCAGGAGCCTACTACTGCTTATGATGATTTAAAAGTACCTGAAACAATTAAGACAAATGTTAGATACTTCAGATACTTACCCCAGTAGATGAAAACCTCAAGTTAGTCCAGAGGCTTTGGCAAACTTCCTATACCCCCCTCTGAAACTATTACATATTAATGTCCAATATTGTCCTTATGGCCATGCTCCCCTTCATGTATGAGTACAGCCTCACTGCAGTAGCATGGAACAACCCATGCATTGATTTTTTTAAGTTGCTCCATGCTAATGCACAGGTGTGGGCCATACTTTGCAGCTCTGCATGCTCGTACTTGTATACAGAAGTCAGCCACAAAGAGGGTCCTAGCCAGCAGTGTAGGAGTTGTGGACTTTGGAGAAGTCTCTGAAGCATTCAAGGGCTTCCTTCTAAAGCGGTAAGTATTTATTTATTTTTTGACCTTTCAGGTTTGATTTAAGCACTGCTAGTCAGTCAGTACTGGTGGGACATTGTTAACCATAGATATAGGGTTTATTAGAGCTAACCATTGTCTTTTTTAACCTATTCTGGGCCACTGTAGTTGAAATCTATGCTCTGTTTATCTTTAGCTAAGCCTGTCGGGGTGTAGATTTCAACTTCCACATTTTTTCTCCTCTATCTCTTGGCTTCTTCCCATGCTATGTTTTTTATGGGGATGCTTGGATTATGACATTGACAGGCTTATTTTCATTCTGACTCTATTGATTGCTGTCTTATCGTTACTATAAAGTGTGACTCACATATGTGAGAACCCATAGTTATAAGTTGTGATTTCGTTTGAACATATATTTGACTATGTATTGTTTTCCTCATCTGTATGCCATATTTTTCAAATTTCAATAAAAATGATAATATATATAAAAAAAACTTCCGCATTTCATATGAGTGCCGTTCCTATAATTAGCTGCGAAGCTGCAACCCACTGCAACACTTCAACCTGCTTACACTGCTGCCACGCTCCTGGCTCCTGACTTCGGGATTACTGTGAGCCAGTCACAGTAATCATTATCTATAAGAGTAAAGGAAAGCTTAAAGCAGTATAAAACCCTGAAATAATATTCAATAAAAACATGTTTTTCTACTGTTTATATGCCATACGGTTGTATTATTATTCATTTAGAAATTACAAGTTCCCAAAGTAATTTTTTTTTCTCTGAGAGCTGCCTTTGCATTTTATCCACAACTGGTTTTATTCATCTTGTATTGAAGGCAAAAATGGTTTCTGTGTGTCTGTCTGTGTTCAGGAGCTTCTGCACAGTCAAAGAAGTGTTTACTTAATTGTATCAAGAGAGAAATGTAAACACAAGATAACATTATCTCCAGTTCGGATGTGTCCAGCTTTCCCAGCTAGGAGCTTGTAAGTCCTGTGTTTAACTAATTGAATGCTGTTCTAGTAAATAAAAATGATGGTAGTATATAATATGCTGTAAATAATCTTTTAGAGCAAAGAAGAAATGCTGAGTTTCATTCCGATTCAAAGCCCTGTTCACAGTGCTCAGATGTTTTGCAGAATAATTCTGCAAGTCAACTCACTGCCCATACAATTCTATAGGGCTTTTCACAGTATGATGTTTTCATAGATCCCGTTATTCTAACTTGCTGCATGCAGGCTTTGTATTAAAGTCTATGTCCAGTTTCAATTGCAGTTCACACTGCAATCACACATTGGCCCATATGCAATTAAACTTTTCTCCTTAGTTTTCTCCAAGTTGATATTTTCACACCTTGTCAATACAATGACTTTTCAACCCTGAGCAAGCAAGAAAATACACAAAATGACTTTGATAGTACTTTTTCG